>NC_092019.1:23611327-23698827 GCF_042242105.1 Pempheris klunzingeri | reverse complement strand
TGATCTCAGACAATCTCTAAAGCCGGGATCAGAGCTTAAAGACTACAACGACTCAACACACCACTTATGAAAATGAATTTCCCCCAAAAAATACACAAATGTTTTAATGTTGAGTGGCTTAAAAAAGGAAAAAAAAAAAAAAGAAGCACATTTTAAACAGCAGCAGACGGCAGGTGCTGAATGACTGGAGATCTGGCACTAACCAGTCCCCCAAATCTGGTGGGAACACAAATTCTTGCATGTGAGCATAAAGCAAGTAACGATGACTGGTTTCAGTTTGCACGAGAAAGGCAAGAAGGGCAAAGAGGTAAAGAGTCACGGATTATAGAGTCTACAGAAAAGTTTATGTGCTCCGTAACTCGCTCCGTCAGTCACAACACAACACACGGTTTTATTTCTACCTCTCACATATGTTTAAATAAATAAATTATGCACGTTGGGTTTGGGAAGGTTTTCCACTTTCGGATTGGGTCCAAAGTCGCCTCCCGACGCTCACACTCGCAACTGACGCGCAAACTTAGATGCCGTTAAGAGCCAATGCTGAAGACGCACACCATATGGCTGTAGCAACCCGCGTTCGATTCCGTGGACCTTTTCTGTTTGCCACATCCATCTCTATCTCTTTACTTGTTCTCTCTGTATCTACACTGTGCATTGTCCAGTAAATACACAAAAAGAAAAGATTATCAGATATTTCTGAAAGACGGAGCTCCCTGAGAGGCTGCCGTGCAATCATAACTATAATTGTCCCGCCAATTTTAGCGTGCGTCCTCCCTTTACTTCAAATAGAGGCAGATGAGGTGGATTGGGGAGGTTGAAAGCAACAAAAGTAAATAAGATTTGAACACTAAATATTTCCTGGAATGCACTGAACATAGCAGATGATGCTGTTTATGCAGTGGATGGATATCTAATAATAGAAGTTTCCTTTGAGCCTTCAGGTATTCCTTGAAATCTGTCGTCTGCATGTAATACCCTCTGCTTCATCAAAGTCAAATGAAAAACTAAACTGCAGCACAACTAGAATTATACAGAAAAAAAAAAGTGAAAAGTTGAGACCAAACACATCTTCTCACTTTGTTTGTTTTCCCGTCTGCACAGTTCCACACATCCGTTGGAAGCTCGTGCCATCACTGCTGTGGTCTTTGCTTAAAAGAGGAGGGGTGAGGCGAGGGGGGGGGGGTGTCCTCGGGGCCTGTGGAAGCTGGCATGGTGCTGACCACGCCGCCGTTTCCTCTGAAAGGAATGTCTGGTGTGGCATCAGTCACTGCTGGCATTCTGGAGATGGTCTGCCAGTCCCTCATCATTGCCACTGCTGTACACACACACACACACACACACAAACATAAACGCGTCACACTCGGCTCCCACCCTGTGCATGGCAGTGATAGGCAGAGGACGAAGAGCGCACATTCTTATCGACGCCAATCCAGATGAACCTACAGACACGCTTCCCCAACACCCCAGACCCACTCGCTGCACAGTTGGCCATCATTAGCCTTCTTTTAGCTATGGCAGTCCTAAGGCTAGGGGGGGGAGGGGGGCACCATTGCCAAGGTGCTCCCCTGATTTGCTACATTTCCCAGGGCTACGGGGCCTCTAGGCTTACTGGCCCATGGAGACATAAGCCCCGGCCTCCCTGGAGGCTCTCGGCCAACCCAGACGCTTGGCATGGGCCGAACCGCCCAATGGGAGCCGTCCAAGAGCCGTGGATGGCTATGATATGTTTCCACCGAGGGCAATTTCAATCATGTGGAATTTCGATGGATGAAAGGAATGTGTTTTGCTGGGGGTGGACTGAACCAGAGCAAGTCAGGCTGCTGCTTTCACACATTACCCCGTCACACTGCAGACACAATGTATCTGTCATCACAATGAGAGTGAACTTAGAGCTAAATATAACCTCATACACCAAACCAGCTATAAAAGACATTAACAGGTCCTTCACTTAACTTACAAAGAAATGTTTTCCTCTTATTCATTTACAGTGTAACGTATTACATTACAGCGTTGAATTTATTTGCCTAGATTTTGAGACGTCTGTGAGATTTTTGCTGCCACTCCAGTACAGTGAACATACAGTTCATCCCAACGCCTTTTAGGAGGCGGTTATTTCCTTTTACAAATGACATAATGTTAAATCTGCAAGCCATCTACCACATTCAGTTGACATGGAGGAGGCTGGCTGAATCAGGTGTTACTCTTCTAATGCTGCTCAAACAAAAAACTATGTTTAAAGATCTTTTCAAAACTTCTGTAGTTAGCACAGAATTTTCACTCAAATTCTTTAATATCTGAAAGTGAATGCAGAACGTGCAGGCAAGGGACAAGATTTTGCATATTGGAAACGCTCTGGTCTCCATATGCGGTGCGGTTGTTGTCTGAATAGTGTTGACCAATCATGTTTGAGCAAAAGAGGCAGAACGCATTGGCTGAAATGCAATATTTTAACCCAGCGTTTTTTTGTTTTTTTTAAAAATGTAGCTGCATTCATATGGAGATATCTGTTTATAGAGATTAGCCAACATGCCGTCTGGTCGTGATCCATTATCCAGATATCTGCTGGCTGCACCAGAAGCCCACTAAAATCGGCCCTTGCCCTCAGAGGCTAAATTGTCATCAGATGATAGCTGATGGGTTCTGAGATCAGTCGCCCGGCAAGAGACTTCCAGCAGCTCTGCTCTGGAGGAATGTCAGATAAAAAGACAACAAACCTGATGTGAAATGTGTCCATTGTAACATTTAAAAAAAATCAAAAACCTCATAGAACAACATCAACAAAGTGACACCGTTCACACAGCCATTAGTGGCTGCAGATCAGCAGCTCAGGTACATCACATGAGTCGCTTGCAGGTCATAGCGGTCCATGAAGTCCGCCTGCTTCATGAGAGCTTCTAGCACTGAGCGTTATCACTAATTTAAACTGTGTGTTACAGAATCGTTGGCCCGTTCAAAACTTGCCCATTTGGAGTGGGCTAATTACCTGACCTCCGGTATTGCTGCTTGCAGCTTTCATTGAGAACCTCTCATCCAAACAACTTTCCACCTCCTTGGGTCCTGAGCAGTACACCTGCCATGCCATAGCTGTGTCCCCCCTCAATGCAAGAGAATATAGGCCATTTGAGTGAAAAAGCTCACAGGAGCATTTTATGGCCTCAAAGCCCTACTCAGTGCCATGCTAACAGTTTAGCTGTTTGGGACCAGGCTATTTCCAAGTTACAAAAGTTTCATCGTTGAGGTTTTAAATGTTTGAGTTTACCACAGTGCAACATCTCTCTCTTTCTTCATCTTTTGCTGGATGTGCTAGCCTTCTATTTGGTGGTGTAACAGTTAACGGGGGTCCCTTCTTAATACACTACACGGTGTGTATTAGTCACGTATTACTGATAAATATGTCCCCAAAGGTTTGGATGAGAAAATCAATTGACAGACATCCATACAGAAAGAGACTCCTTGCATTTTAGTTGGATAAAAATGTCAAATACATTTATAAAATATGACACACAGCAAAACACACCCCCAGTCGCAGGGTTAAAGGCACACTGATGAAGGATTACGGTAATTTTTAATCTAGACGTGTTGTTTTTTTAATTCGCTCTGACTGCTCTGCCTTGATGGTTTTGATTAATACGGGCAGGAAATGTTTGTGAGCAAGACATATACTCCGATTCATCTGCAAAATAATCCAATCATTACCAACTAATGACGGGGGGGGGGGTGAAAAATGATGCGAGCCTGCCGCGGCTCCCCAACATGCATCAGGGCCCCATCGACGCAGAGGATTGGAGGCCCCACCTGTCACAGCGATGCAGTAATTGCATTGTGGGCTCTCTCCTCTCCTCGGCTCGCACTCCTCTCCTCCCTATCCGCCGCCGTTCAGCTGCACAGACAATGCTCGTCTTAATGAAGCCGTCTGACGAGGTGGCAATTACAGACTTCTGTCACTGTCACCGGGGGCAATCGGAGAGGAGGTGGGGGGGGGGGAGAGGATATCTCACCCCTGAGGGTTCCTCCACACCCGCTGTGTTACGCTTGATGGCAGGGTGGCTAAGCTGCCGTCAAAGGCAACTTGAGTGCGGGCTGGATTAGAGGTTTACTGTATGAGTGATTGTTAAAAATGAAGCGATGCATCGCGGCGTGTGGAGATGTCTCTGGATTGACGGATGATCCAGTGACACTTTCATGCACACTTGAAAATGAAACTGTGCTTCCATGTAGCAAAAAAAAAATTAAAAATCACCTGACTGGTCTGAGGTCTTTTTTCTTTAATCCAGATGAATTCTCTCATGGATGGATGAGTTAAAGGGTCAGTTCATCCAAATTAAAAAGAAACAAAAAACAAACCGTGTCAAAGTTGCCGGTCAGTTTGCTCATTATTTTTAATTCCACTCACACCATAGAAGCAGTATAACGTCTCATGTGGCTCTGGAAGAGCTTTTAAAAGTCCAAGAAAACAACCCGGGTGACATCATCACCTTAGGCAGCAGAAAGGTCCAATAAACAATACTACTTAGTGGCATTATGGGAAATGTAGAATCAAATTTCTGGAGCTTGACCCAAATTACAGGCTATAAATCAGGATATCAAGACTATTGCTACATCAGTTTTAACCATTATTTTAATCTCTTTCATGAGTCTCCCAACCTTATGAAGGGTTATGAACAAACTGTTGAAGTATCCTTTTGACTCACTGACAGCTTTGGTCTTATTTGCTTTTTCAGTACGCCGGAGATGAATGGACTATTTCTTCAGCAGAAAGCAGTTTGACTGAAAACAGTTCAATGAGGTTTGCGGGTTTTCCAGAGTAACAAGGACAACAAAGAGGTGTTCTCGAGAAAAAAAATCAAAAAAATGTCAATGCTGAAAATGCCAGATAAGATAATTTGCATAATATAGATGAACTGACTCTTAAACTCAAGGCTCATCATTAGCTAGACATGGTTAGACGCACAAGTAACCTTCTTACGTGTTACATTGTGTTACATCTTATGCGTTACATTGTTGTGTTTAATCCTCTAATTGGTCCAGCGGTTACATTCTCAGCATTTGTTCCACCTTCTCACATTTAGAGGAACTCAGTGTTGCAGCTCGTTCTGTTCACAGCGTCAGAAACAGAATGAAAACACTTTCCACAGGATGCATTAAATTGAACTCCCGATTCAGGCACAGGTGTCATTATAACTTAGTCACCAAACAATAAATTACCATGAATTCTTGAACTCACCCAACCTGCTGTGTCTTTACTTGTACTGCAACAGACATTAAGAACACAATTAGGTTATCCAAGCTTTGCTAAAAAATGTATGCAGAATTAGAGATTCCTGCCGTTGCAGTGGTATCAAAAAAGCCATGGTGGCTAAAAGGGAAATGTGCATAAGAGGCTTAAAGGCATTCCAATTCTTAATGGTGATGTGATGGATGAACTAGTACAAAATGGCATTGCAGGCCTGGATAAATGGCTCAGTACAGATATAGCCCAGTTTAAAGCAGCGATTACGCTACACGTTAATGAAACCAAGTAGAAGAAGAGTTTCACCAAACTTCACATGGATGCAGTCAGTGTGAGGAGATGTAGCTGGAACATTTTGTTTCAAATGTTCTTGCGTGTGCTAAATGTTGCTCTGTGTGGCATTAAATTACAATGGACATGTTTAAAATAATTCACTGTAAGAAATGATTCCATTCGACACAAACATAGGGACTTTTCTTCGACTCTGCAGTGACTTCCATGAGGACTTCCTCTAATTGGAGCCAAATAACAACAGTATGTGTTTCTTGTGTCCATGATTATGTAGTCAGCATACATTAGAAGAAATTAGTCAGTATAATTTAAATCTCTCCAGCAAACATACTGTACACCTAACAACAACATCTGTGTACTTAACATTCCCCGTGCACCAGTTTAACACTGCTGTGCCTTTAAAGTATCTTTTACTTGGACTGAAGTTAATTGAATCAGAGTCTTAATGCTGCGCTTCACCGTTCTGATGTCTCCAATAAAGCTTCAACTTCAGCCGTGTTTGCAAAGCACTTCAGCACACACACACACACACACACACACACACACACTGTTCCTTTCACTCCAACACAGGTGTGCCCTGGTGCCTACAGATGTTGCCATGGTTACTCATGCCTACCTGCCCAATATAATTCTGTGGGATACCATGGCACAGTACACAAAATAAAGTGAAATCATGAAGTGACATCATCGTCTCCTCTTAATCGGCTTCACTTTGCACAGAAACGATTTAAAGAGTAACTTAAAACATCCACATATTTTTTGCTAAGCAAAATCAAAATATTTCTCTTCTCTGTCCAAGGCATGTCATATTAGTCATAAAAGCTTTTTATCTTTTGTTTTTCTTATTTTATTTCGCCATGTTTTGGATATTTGTGTGCTTGTCTGAATAGAAACATACCCACTCTAATACATGAGCTGGTAAGAGAGGTTGACAGGTTAACTTTTTTTGGTAGTGGGGTCTGAGCAGCTCATACTGATGTCTTGACCGTTTTGCGGCTAAAATACTACCAGACATCGTTTTCCATCATAGATTTAATCTCATCACTTTGGACCAGCATTTACACCTTAATGTGACAGTGCCCTGCCATTGTTCCAATGGCTTGTTATCCGAAGCCCCAGTAGTCTGAAAAATGTCCCTTTGGACTGAAAACTAATTTGTCTGCCAGCCCGTTATCTTACACTGACCCTAACCCCGCACCCTACAGACAGCCTACATCTGCAGCCATTGGCTCAGGTAAGAGGGACACGCACCAACTGGGGTAAAACTCTCATGATTTTAATGGGACATTTGTAATTTGTCTCCGACAGTAAACCCCCGCCAATTCAGCAACATGGACGGGGTCAACAGTCATTGAACTGCCAACTGCAGGGAGAGTGTATTTTTGGAGCAACGGGCCTTCAGAGCATTGGGTGTTTGTTTTCGCAATAATGGCAATTTTTTGAGCTGTTGGGGTTTTGGAATAGCAGGCTGTCAGAACAATGAGCAGTCCCCTCACAGGACAATACACTCTCCACAGATAGCCATTAGTCCTGCTTAAGCTGCATGGTCGATGCTCTGTATGCAGCAGGGTCCAGCCAAGCTGCCTCCAGTCCACTAAACTGCCTCCGTACTCTGTAGGTTACTGCTATCCACCTTCTCCAAGCTCATCGTGTGGTCAGACACAGCAGGGAGTAGCTTAAGATAGAGGAGATGGGCAGCGGTATGACACAGATTACTACTCCAAGCTTCGCTAAACATTGGCCCAGTCTGGTTAATAAAACTTTGAAACTGATGACTCAAGACCCCACCTTGGATTTGTCTGGTACGTGAACGATTCTGTGCCGTGCCATTGTTCTGAGTGCTGTAGCTGTCAGTCCTGTCCATGGTGCTGTAGATGTCCATGGTCTTAATAGGCTGTCTGGTCTTACACCAAATGCATTTCAAGCCTTTTTTACCTTTTTTAAACACAAAGTTTCCTATTTCAACCAACTTTGTTTTTGCTTTTTTTTTTTTTACCATGACTACAATCATTCCTAACTTTTACCATGGGTTTATTATTGCCGCCATGATGGCAAACCTCTTCTAACCTTAACAAATAAATTCATTTAACCCAGAACGTTTCCCAAACTTTAACTAAGATATTTGTGTGCTTAAAATGTCGCACTATACAATTTCCAAGTAATTCATGTCATTGTCATTTTCAAACAGTGATTTGTAGGAGTTTCTATGTCATTCCGGATGGCATGGACAAACACTGTGCACCAACTGAGGTAAAACTCAGTCATTGGACTAACATTTGTTGGGCGTTTGTTTTCGGAAATAAAGTTCGGACAAATGGGCTTTCTGTCCAGTGGGCCATTTTTTGGACTGTCTGGGTTTCGGAATGGGCCACTGGAACAATGGACAGTCCCCCATCTGTGTTTAATATGTTATTTAGCTGGACATGCTAATGTCAGCATCTTATGTTAGAGCAGAGAAACACTCTGTTTCCTTTCATTTAATACGCAACATTGAATATTACTCTCCATGATGCTCACTGTTTGAGCATCGGAGAAATCAAGGCAGGAAAGCAAGACGGGCCTTCCACGCCTAGTTACAGTTGCTATGCTATGATTGGCTAATCACTGTTTGAGGTACAAGTTTAACAAATCAATCAATTGAGGCTGTCTGACAGTACTTTAAGGGGTATTCTGGCATACATACTATATGGTCTTTAAGTGAAATTATTGTTAAGACATGCAACCAAACATTTGACTGAATGAATAAAATGCAGAAATCAAATAAAATGAAACTCTGCTAATAGGACTATTTTCAAAAGAGGAAACTTTGAATGGATCATTTGAATCAACCAAACTCAGTGAACTGTTACCTGAACTTTTTAATAAACTATTGAAGCCCTCATTAGTTTGAATTGGCATTGGCCCAGTGACATATCAGAGCCATATTACCTACAGTGGCTCATCAGAACCCCTCAGTTCCCTCAGACATAGACAGACCATTGTTTTAAACTGCACTGCCCTGGATGTCTAGGTTGTCTGTGATTGAGTAATGAGTGCACAATCAGATTCAGGAGAGGCAGAGGGCAGAGGAAGTTCAAACTTTAACTGAGTTTCTGAGATTCTGCATCTTTCTGCTACTTGTTTCCTCAACTAAGTGCTTCTGAGTAGCAAGTTATAGTATATAAATATATATATATATATATATATATATATATATATATATATATTATATTTTGACAGAAATAGTTTACACTTGATGGTAAATTGAAATGACTCACAGTGAAAATCCCCCTAAAATATCATCACGCTGTTACTTCAGTTTCTCTCTCATCTTTCTCTGTCTCTCTCAGTGATTCATCTTTTACAAGTTAGTGAAAAATTTCCCTGTTGCTTTCCACCTGGTTACAACTGACAGCCGTTGCTAAATCCCACCCACATATCTCGCACTAAATAACCAGTAATCAATCTGTTATTAGGTATCACCTGTATCCCGACACCCTGCGCCTCCGTTTCTCTTGACAGTCGCCGCTAAACTGTGATTGACAAACTTAAGAAGTGGACCTGGAACGTCCCTGCCCACTTCACTCGCACGTCGCCTGTGCATGTCGCTGTGGTGTGTGTTGTGTGTGTAATAGGCGCTATTAATAAAGCCAAGCCATGCGTGACTCCACTTTCTCTCCGCAGCCGCCTCTCATGGCTGACTCCTTACCGGGGATTCAGTTGTGTGAGTTTGGATCAGTCTAATCACATTTGTTTAATTAAGCACAGCTAATAGACTCTCCAGGAGATAGGGTGTCTCACTGCGATGGCGGCGCTGCATTGAGATGCATGTCAAACACAAGAGGCCTGGTAGCGCCGCAGCTCCCGTGGCTCTGTACTAGTTGACATGCCTGACATCCATCCATGTTTGCAAGCCTGACACAAACAAGCTGGAGATCAAATACTGAAGGTTATACATGATAAAGTGAATGGATGTCAGTCGGGTGTCTAACTTTCCTTTGCAGCAGTTGTGCTGTGCGGTTGATCTTGTACTGTAAAATGTCAGAGTTTAATGTCCTGTGCAGGCAGGTAGCATCGCCCTTAATGTGAATAATCTGCGATGTTTACGTAAGAAAGAACGCCTGCCTTTAGCCTTTAGCCTTTAGCTTAGCACTCCTTAACACCTGCTGTCTGGTTGCTCCTCTGCATACTTGACATTTTCTGTTTCAGGCTGCATCAAAAGCAGTTTGCTTGAAATTAACCGGGAATTCAAAACAGGCGCGTGATGTCGGCAGCCCATAAGCGCTAACTGGATGCGTTCAATCCACACTGACTCTAACCTCTGTAACAGCTTCGTTATGCTCAGAGCAGCTCTGTGCCAACATCAGGAATTCAGTGGAAAAAATAGTTTTCAAGTAGGCTTTATGAAAGGTTTACGGGAAGAAAGGTGCATTGTTTTCCCTGCTCACTGTAGATGTATGTGCCTATAGTGACGACAGAAAGTGGAGGCCTTATAGATGTTATTGAGTTTGTGTCGTTACTCTAACTCACTGGCTCCCACAGTCAGTTTAATAAAATTGAATAAAACTGATGTGCATCTGTGAGATGGATGAAGAATTTAAAAGACTACAACTTTGATTTACTTAAAAGTAACATAAACCATATCTGAACATACATACATGCATTGGTTGAACCGATGTATATATGTGCTGCAGCCACTTCAGCCCTGTATTGGGCCTAAAATCAGTGGTAATAAAACCATCAGTTAAACTTCAAATAACTTTCTGCTTTTGCACTACAGTTTATTAGTGTATTGCACTAGTATTTGTGGTTAGGAAGGTCCATTATTCATCATTAATGCATATGCCTCCAAAAATTATGTATGTAGGAGTTTTCATCACTATCTGTAGGATGGATGGGGACCAGCCCAAGCGAGAAGCAAGTGTTGGGCCCACCAGAAATGGTGAGGACTACATGTTTTGAACAAAGGGCTGATCTCTCTGAACTCAGTTTCCCAGAGTGCTTTAGTTTCACACATATGTGCTAAACGCGCCCCTGGATAACCTCAGGTCAGGTAACCTCATTCCCCCACTGCTCTTCCTCTCTCTCTGAGGGTCCTAGCTCTCTCCTCATCTGGAGCCTGCAGTGTCCAGTCCCACCTCAGCCCCCCCGGGTGCTCAGCTCCAGCCTTGCATCTCGTCTCGCTTTGGCCCCTGGCGGTCCAGTTCCAGGCTTGCAGCTTTCTCCTCCAGCCCCAGCCCCAGTGTGGCCTGTACCAAGCAGAACCCCTTAACAGCAGCGACACGAAGCCCTGCCTCAACCAAGTTTCTCAGCGCCAGCAGGTATGACTCAAAGTCACACATACAGTGGAACAATGAGGCCTCGACTAAAGGACAACGCTAACAGCTACAGCACATGGCTTCGCCCTTTGTCTTCCTCTTACACACTCACCAGGGGGTCTGGCAGCCATTTTGTAGGGAGTCACCATTTGTCCTCCCACCTTTTGTAGTCCTACATTTTACCCTCTTTTGCATATTCACATGTACACCCCCCCCCCCACACACACAGAAACACACACACACTATTGTTTGTTAGCTCGTCACACTTAGTTAGATTGTTTGTATGTTTGACTTTGTTATGTTTTAATAAATGTTTTAATCCACATACAGTCTTTAGACTTAGACTTGGACTTTAGACTTTTCTTTATTCTTGAATATTGTACCGGAGTGAATACTGCCAACCTCTCTCTTGCAAACCCCAACTTATTTTGGTGCCACTGTGCAGCGCAGAGTCTGAGCGCAACACAAGTAAATAAGTGAAGCTACATTACGTAGATGACTTGGGTTGAACTTGTTAAACGGTTGCACCTTGGTTAGGTTTAGAACACAGATAATGGTTTGGGTGAAAGTAAGTACGTTAGTTATGAAAGTGAAATTACGTTCAAAGTTATGTTACATACATGACAAAAGTTATGTCCGTTATGTCAGTGCTGACTTTTGGTTTCACACAGGACACAAACAGAGGTGGAGAGTTCATTCAGTCACAGCACGTAAGGTTACTGCAATAGCTGCCGCCGTAGTGTGACACTGAGGCCATTAGTACAACAGGATGTGAGATTTGGTTATAGATCTAGATTACGAAATTACCTAGCAACTAGAGCTTGATTTGATTTTTTGAGGTTTGGCAGAGCAGTGATGTAATAATGTTTAAACATATTGGTCTCCCCTGGGGAGAGAGAAAGAGGTCGTGCGTATGGACAGAACTGGAGATACAAACCAAAAAGTGGATCATTTGATCATGAGGCCTTGTGTAACTATGATTCGCAGGTCTATCAGTGAAGTGCATGAACCACACTGCAGGCTTGAGTCTGTGTTCACAGCAAACCGAGTGACAGCTGTCTCATATGAACGGATCCGGTGCAGGTTGAACGGCATCGGTAGATCCACGAGTACACTCCTCTCCTGTGTCTAGTGCTGCCTCACTCTCTTTTTTTGCACTTTTTCATGCATTAGTTCGGAGTTCCTGCCTGTGTATGTTGTGCCAATGTGTTGGTGCTCGTGTTCGCTGTCTGCTTGTGAAATGCTCGGAAATCGTTGCAAGTTGTTGTTAATAAAAACGATCCCGGCCATCCAAAAGGAAAGCAAAAACCAGGAATGTTGCACAGCATGGAGTGTGACATGGTGACAGAGCCTCTCTCTCAGTTCCCCCAACGCTGACTGACTTCCAGAACCCGTGAACCAAGCAGTGATGACGTATGTTGTCATTTCACTTGACTATGTTTAAGAGAAATCACTACACTGAAACAACAATAGCTGCCCGCGAACTAAACCAACCGAGAAAAGACAATTAAAACTGAATTTGAGGGCTACCACTGCTAAGGCAACAGTAATACATACAATCAAAATCAAAATTCTCTCACGACCTCCTGGGGATCAATAAAGTTGGATTTTGCACCATGTGACACCAACTCACAGGCAGGTTTCACCAAACTCTCTGATCCACCTGATCAGAGGAGGGGGTTTGTGATCAAGAGGTAAGAATCTAAAGATGATCCAGGCGCGGGGCGGTTGGTTTCATGGTCGGTCTAATTAGCAGGAAACCGAAGGGAAGGACCTCGCAGTTTGATTGGCAGGTGAGTGCGTTTCAGCAACATCAGTGCGGCTGAAGGATGAAACCGGCGACTGAGCACCCACAGAGTCCTCTAACATCTGGGCAGCTGCCACCCGTGTTCAGCTGATGCTCTCCACATGCAGTAATGTACTAAGTGACACTAAGCTGCCACAGCTGATGGGAGAGTTCACAGCAGACAGTAATTACACCTCTGGGCTGTTTTCTATCACCCAGCTGACTCACGTCCCATTAACATCTGGAGGCACGCGCGCTTCGGAGGCGCCGCTGTGGGTCAGCTTTTATTCTTCTGATCGGCTCTCATCTCCACCGTCCTCCTTGGCAGCGCGCAAATGAGGATTAATAGTGTTTCATTCGAGAGGTGAGCGCCTCTGTTTCAAGTATTCAAAGAGGTGCTGAATGGAGGAGCAAAGAGGGAAATAGGAGAGAAATCCACACTTTCAATTTCAATTTCAATTTCTGCTGATGCATTCAGAGGAAGAAACAAAAAAAAAATCTCAACATCCAGTGCTTACCCCGGATAAAGGCAGGAGACAAGTGTTAGTCTCCTCAGGAATTCTTGTTAATCTTTAAAAGGTGCGCAATTATAAAAGAGCCACTGAAGAAAGTCGCAAAGGCTAACCACAAGACCAGAGCGAAAAAAGTGGCGGAGCATTCCAGATTTAGACGAGACGTCTGTCTTTTAGCTCTTGGGCATCTTTCTGAGACAAATTACTTTCAGTAGTCAATAGCCTGTAATTAAAATATACCCACTTGATGGAGAGGCAACAGTGTTTCTCTGTTTAGTTATGGGTTGGAAAGATTAATTCTGGGGTGCATAACCCTTGTAATTTTCCAAGTGCTGTTTATTGTTTTCAGAGGGAAAAAAAAAAAAAAAAAGTGCAGACGATTGAAATGTCTCCGCTCAAGGTCTGCTTTGATTTGTTTACACTTCACACACAGTTTGGCTTCTCTTTTTCCGTGCTTTACACATGCCCTCCTTATGCCTCCACAACATAGACGCACATTATCAACTTGCATTAACGCTCTGGAACTCATCCACAGCTCTCACACATCATTGCTGCCGCACCGCTAATCTTCTGTGTGTGTGTGTGTGTGTGTGTGTGTGTGTGTGTGAACGCAGGGGTCAGGGTAATACTGGCAGAAGATGACATGTTAAAATCCAAAGAATTAAAAGAGCCTACAATAGAGAGGTCATTATCAGCTGCCCCCCTTCACTCCTCTCTCTCTCTCTCTCTCTCTCTCTGTCTCTCTACCCTCTCCCCAAGAGGAGACTCAGCGGTCCCCCTTGTGGCCAAAGTGACAACTGCAGCACATGTGGGCTTCGGAGGCAGCAACATGAATTGTTGGATAAAACACAGGCTGCATTGAAATCACCAGCTGTTGTCTGTAATGATGAAAACATCCCTAACTTAGCATGAATTTATAATTATGCAGAAAGCAAATTTGAATCTCTTTACTGGAACTTTTCAATTCCCATTCAATCTCCCAGGAGAGAGCTGGTGTGAATCATATGCAGAGATAGTGTGTGTGTGTGTGTGTGTGTGATTTTTTTCTCCCTCTTTTTTTTGAATGCAGATCTCAGATGCTTCATAATGAAACTTTTGTGGAGTCCCAATACCACAACAAATGAACTTTTCTGAGAAGTATTTGTATTTATCAGCTTACAATAAGGCCTCCAGTCCTCGGTCCTCTCTCGGAAATAAACCCGCTGCGGACAATCCGAATAATTTCCATGATTTCTCGGACCACAACCTTCCCCTTCAGCTCCCACCTTTTGTTGCTGCTGCGTGTGTCCCCCCCCCTCCCTCCCCTCCCACTGCTTCTATTTTCAATGGGACGTGTAAATTAAGTGTAAATGTAAATGGATCAGTGTGTTACTTATGCTAAACCTTGTGAGAGAAACACACTCATATGGTAAGAAAACAGCTGCATTACCTGTGGGCTCCAGCACACCTGCTAGTGCAGAGCAGTTAGCCTGTGTGCAGATGCAAACTGTCAATCACACACACACACACACACAGACACACACAAAGTGAACATAGAGAACATACAGAGGCGCACACACGACTAATGAGTATACATTTCTGCACAAATATGTCTGTTTAAACCACAAAATGTGACACACACACTCACACACACACTCACACTCACATTACATTCTGACACGTGCAGGAGCTACTCTCTCTCTCTCTCTCACACACACACACACACACAAATCAGACATGAGTTAAGGAAAAATCTTCATTCACACATGAAGCAATTTCACATTTGTTTCCCCCACCCCCCACCCCCACCCCCCCTGGTTTGCTCTGTAGGAACAGTTCCTGCACAACAGGCAGAGGTGTAATAACAGCCTCCATCATGGAGAGACGCTCCTCACTCTCTCCACACTGCCTCTAATATGTTCTTCATTAAGACTATTTCATTTCATTTACCACTCTGTGACACTTGAGATTTTTTTTCCCGTCCAATTTCAGACTTTGGCAGGAAAAAGCGACGTATATTCTGTTTTTCACGCAGCAGTCAACGTAGTTACAGCTGAAAATCAATTAAAATAGTACAAATACATTTAGACACTGTGAGGGCGAAAATAAAAGCTTTTTTTTTTCTCCCCCCTCCGTTATCTGTCACTGTCCTCTGCCTCGGCTCAGCCTGCTGCAGGCTGTGTTCTTAAAGATGTCCAAGAAAAGAAACACAAAAATCAAATTATTTTGCTCTCCACGTACAATTTGACAACATTTGCATTCCTTGAGCGTAGATTTTTATTTTGGGTTTTTGGATAGGCCCGCGGTAGTATTCCTAAATGTGTGTGTGTGTGTGTGTGTGATGGCCGGAGTTAAACTTAAAGTTTCAACAGAAAAAAAAAAAAAGAGAGCAACAGCTCGCATTGATAAAATAAAAGTGAGTCTGGTTCAATCATGACGCATTCACAATGTTCACCGCCGAATAGTCAGAATAATAATTATTTTCCACTAAAAGCTTCGTTCAGATCGGAGAAATTAATGGGAAAAATAGCTTTCGGCAAACCCAGCCAGAGAACAGACTGCAGCATTAGCCTCTCTTTCATTGTTCAAACTTAATTATTCTTGAAAAGTTTTTTTTTTTATATATAATTTTTTTTTTTTTTTTTTGCGCACACTTTCAAACAAATCACCCAAATTAATAAACAGCTCTTTATGTCTGTGAGAGCATCTAATCTGTAGCAGACTATACCGGGCTCTGTGGCTTCACATTCCGCTCAGGTGTGCCGGGAGGATGGTGGGGGGGGCTGGGGGGGAGCTGGCAGGTTGCCCTCCGCTGTTAAAACAACAGGCTTTGACTCTATACGGAGCAAAACGCACGCCGCTGCGCGCAGTCGACTATTTACCAGACTTTTTCCCCCCTTCTTCCTCTTCTTCTTGACATGCTAACATGTGGCGTGTAAATATGAAAATGAATGAGTGTGAGAGCTCTCCTGGCACTGACTTCTCCCTCCCTCCCTCCCTCCCTCTCCCTCTCCCTCTCTCTCTCTCTCTCTCTCTCTCTCTCTCTCCGTGTCCCCGGAGAGCAGCGCGTCGGAGAGGAGCGGCTGTAAAAACCAAAGTGGGGCAATGAGACAAGCTGCGCCACAGCTGGCAAATCATCGATTTGAGCATCAGAAACGGGGAGGGGCGGTTCGTTTACCTGCCACCCTCTCAAAGCAGCCCTCCTCACATGCCGCCACTCTCCTCTCCTCCACTTCACCCCCGCTGCCCGCAGCGCACGGTTGCTCACATTTCTGCGCTCCATCCGCCTTGCGCGCTCCCCAACTTCAGCCTCCGCCAGTGCGGTTTGTACAAGACGACACCCTCCCCCCCCACCACCACCACCACCACCTTCCTCCTCCTCCTCCTCCTCCTCAAGCGTAGGACTTTTGACTTTTTAAAGCAGTTTTTTCCTCCCACAGAGCAGTTGCCTATTTTTGGATCTCTCGCCGTGGAGCAGTGACAAGAGGTTGCTCAACTTTTGATGGAAAACAAGAGGTCGGACGACTGCTGACTTTAAAGGTACGGTCCCTCTGCTCAGCCTGCTGCCAGTCTCTTCGCATGCCTCCTTTTTTTTTTTCTTTTTTTTGTTTGTAGCGTCTCTGCATATGTTTCAAGTCGTATTTATTTTACTGCACGGCTCAAAAAAAAAAAAAAAAAGGTGCATCTGCTCGGACTTACAGGGAGAAATCACTCGGTTCTAAATGAATTAACAGCAATTTACAGAGCAGATCTTCTAAATCACTCAAAACCCACACAGACCTTAAGTGGCTGCTGGGATTTAATATTTCACATCTAACAACAAATAAAAAAAATAAAAAAAAGCTTCATGGTAAATATTAACGCGCGCATTCTGAACTTTCTCTTCTTTTTTCTTTTTTTTTAACCATCTAATTTTAAATGTACAGAAACAGGCCTGTTTCATTTCTGCACGAATAAGCAAAGCACTCGTGATATTGGCGGGGTTAAGTACATCCATCTCCTCTAATTCATTTAACAACTTACTCAGCGCGCAGCAGAGCAGCAAGAAGTGATGCAGCCACGCTGCTGCTGACCTGGAGATGTCAGGAGCCACGGCTCTTCGTGGTGAATCCACTTTCTCAGACTTCATATATTTTCTCTCAAATTATTAACAGTGCAGGAATATTTTTACATCCCCTCTGTCAGGGCTGGCCGTTGTAATTTGTTAGGCCTTTTACTTTCTTTTTTCCTGCCCATCATAATGAAGTGTGTGTTATCAAACCGCTGACATGTCTATTAGAAATGCTGGTGCTGTTGCAGCCCAACTGCCCATCTACTTTTACTACTTTTTATTAGGCCGTTAGAGCCACTTCATTTATTCTCTCCATATACTTAATATTTAATTACGTGTCAACTTGCTCCAACACTTTTATCGCTGTAGCATGAAACACTTTGTGTAACTCTCACCTGTGCTGACTGATCCCAGCAAGGTACACACACACACATGCTTACACACTCACTCACACACAAAAAAGCAGGTGTGAGAGACTCACAGGGAAACAAACAGTTAATGAATTTATTGCTTTCTTTCTGCCTGACTTGGTGTGAGGCAGTCAAATAGATTTGATGATACAGAGATGGTGCAGTAATGCTGTTTGGTCTGCCTTGTGGCTTTTGTCACAGTGCTGATAAAGTAATTTCAGGTACAACAAGACTTGTGTGTGTGTGTGTGTGTGTGTGTGAGATAGAGACACAAAGAGTGCAGTTATGAGAAGATGTATTGCCATGTAAAAAAGTGCGTGGGCACTGATGTTCTGTGGTTTACAGGTTTTTTTAAAGGTTTCACTCTCTGCTCCTTTAGAAAATAGCTGACATTTCATACACCAGCACGGCCGGTGGCTTTCACTCTAATATTCAGGGGGATTTATACACAGACATCTGCAGAAATACACTCGTCTGAGGTAGGCTAGAATGTGTGTCGTACCAAGAATCTGTCATAAAGATTGTATTTGTTCATTTAGTCGTGATGCACCGTGAGAATATTCGCAACGCAAAAGCAGAGAAAATCACAATAAAAACCTGGTGAAGTTCGCATTAAGTCAGAAACTTGATAGTCCTGATATTGTCTTCAGAGCTCGGTGACTCCAGTTGTTTATCATCCCGCTGTTGTTGTCAGGTTGCGCGCTTTGCTCGCTCACATGCGATTACGAGGTCAAGCGTGGCACCTCTGCATGGAAAAAAAAAAAAAAAAAAACAGGTTATGGCACAGCACCGGTGAGTTTTCTCCTTTTATCTTTGCAGATCTCTGGCAGTTCAAGGTGCTGTGGCTTATCTGGTCAGTGCCTTTGACAGCAACGACACAAAGCCCTTTTCCTGTCTCAGGCTGCTATGTGTCACTTCTTGTAAAAGTCCTCAGACAAGACGAAAGCCTCAACGGCAGCCTGTGAACGTTGAAGCAAAAGTTCTCGGTTTTACTCCTCGACTGTGAGCCTCCAATACAACCTCTTTTGCTTTTATCAGTTTGCGGTTGTGAAAGTGGCTCAAAGAAATGCTCGCGTACACGTCCACAGTGGCATGTCAATGCGCTTGGCCAAATTTCTCCACATAAACTTGTTTGGCAGGAATGATAAGAATCAAGAGTGTGAGGATGGCGGCGACGGCAGCAGCGGCGGCGCTGCGTGTGACTGCCAGGTCACACAGATCCAGCAGTAAAGCCTAAACATCTGTCGCGGCTTATTAGTGTGTAATTAATTCCTTTGAATGTGTTCTGTTGTGTTCACCGTTCTTACAAAAACCCTACTGTGATTTACAATTAGGAAGAGAGCCGGGAAAACACCCAAGTGTTTCCACCTTTCTTCTGCTAACTTGCAGGTTGGACCTTGTCACACTCCGATTTTTTTTTTTTCCCCTCTCAGAGCTCAGCTTTGTTTTCATTACAACTAATCGAAACTAGTGCACGCTGCATTTACTGTACTGTAGTAGTGTACTAGCAGGAAATCAGCTTGTAATGTTCGCAAACAGTCAGAGATGTCTTGTTGTCTTTTCCTTTTAAATCCCAGTCACACTTGTGCGTGGCTGCTGCCTTAATTGCCACTTGAGGTTGTCAGGTCAGCAGTGTGCACGCTCCAGCAGCACCGCAGGACGCCAGGGACGGCGAGTTCTGTGTCTCACCAGTTAAACCTTCTGCCCCCCCCCCCAGTGTAGACCAGATTAGTTAAGTGCAGCGGCTGCGTGCTGGTGTGCGAGCGCTCCCTCGGCCTCAGGTTAACAGGCGCCGTGAAGAGCAGGTAGTCAGATGAGAGCGAAGGGTAGACGACAAAGTTTGTCCTGTGACCCTGAGAGACCAATTAGTCTGCACACTGGAGAGGCTCTGATTTTCTTCTTTCTTCTTCTTCTTCTTCTTGTTTTTGCTGCGCAGCCTGCTCTGAAATGATGTGAAGAATGCTCCATCGCTTTGATTTAAAATTGAATTTATGCTCTGAATCATCAGTTTTATTGCTTAGAGGAAAATAAAAGGTGTTGTCGCCACACTTTAAGAAAGAAAAAAAAGAAAATAGAATCCTCTATATGTTCGCAGCAGCTACACCATCTTAGCTTTGTGCTGGAGCTGTGGTTCGAATACCCGCAGCCAAAGATGCAGATTATTAACCCCCCCCACTGTTGAGTATTTGCTGGGAGTTTAGAGCCGGGCTGTGCCTCACTTTGCTGAGACTGATATCTCGGCTAAAACCATTAATCGTCTTTCTTTACCACCTCGATAATTATCGCTGTAGCAAAATAACAGCTCAGCAAACAGTGAAATTATACCTGTGGTAGGGAGCAGAGTAAATACCTGTTTAGCTGCCAGCAAATGTATTTATTAGACTGTCGCCAGTAAATAAGAGGCCTGTCTCGTTTTTTAATGTGTGGCTCTTTGGGGATTCCACCCCTACACACACACACACACACACACACACACACACACACACACACACTCATTCCTCCCCTGTATGAAATAGCTCTGTTATGATTGCTAATAGAGGAGAAAGATAACAATGATTCCCAGCGTGTTTTTTTTTTCTTTCTTTTTTTTTTTTGATGACAAGTTGCAACTAGTTTAGACTAGAAAAGAAAATGTTGGTGCGTTAATAGGGACCGCTGCATTCCAGGGCTCAAAAATGAAAGAAAGCCCCCCCGCCGACAGTTGCAGACATACCACCCTGGGTGAGTGCTTAGTGTGTGATTCGGGAGTTACAGCTCATTTTGTCATTATCTGGAAAGTTCTTTATAAAAAAGAAAAATGATTTGGGGTGGGGGGGTAGGGGGGGGGAGTGGGGGGCTATGTTGTCCCAGCATGTTTGACTGCATTTATTCTGGCATATGCTTTGCATACTGTTGATCCAGATTCCTTGGCTTAGTGATAAAAGCGTCACATTGTCTTTGGGTCCTGACAATCAGCCCTGTTTGTCGAATGGGTTGGCGTGTCCTCGCCGGGAGATAAAAAAAAAAAAAACCCAAAGTCCGTCATGTCGGTTTTGTCACGCTTTTACAAAATGACATCCCTCCTATGTTGTTTTTTTTTTTGGTTGTTGTTGTGCCTCTTGTTATTTAGCATGCTTCATGCTACCATGGAAAATATCATTTAAGCAAGCATGTACATCAAGTTTTCACGATTCAAATCACATTATTACTGGTCTCAATGTATGGTGGGGTTTTTTTTTTTTTAAATTATTTCTTGAGAGGAAAAAAAAACTCATTGTCTTTTATTCCAATGCTTGTCTTTATCCAATCTGTGTAGGTTTTTCCTCAACCCTTTGTTCAGGGAGAAAAAAAGAGAGAGCGATTTAGAGGAAAGCGCATCCCGCTAAGATCAGGTTGTTAATACCCACCCACATACTCCAATGAAACAATTTCAACAGATACTGTATTCTCTCTCTGTGTCTCACACACACACACACACACACACACACACACACACACACACACACACACACACACACACACACACACACACCCTTGCCTTATCAACTGTTTTCTCTCGTCAGTGGCTGGATGATGCATCCTTTGACAAGGGATTAAATATGCAAAGAAAAATATGTAGATAAAGAGCCACATCCTTAAGTCTGCACCTCCTATTCAATACTTCTACCTAAGCCTCGATATTAAGAGCCGTTTTCCCCACACGCTCACATCCCATCTCTCCTTTCATCTCAGCGTAGCGCCACTTCTCGCATACTGAGGCGAGTAACACCATCCCATCACCTGCCTTCATTTCCTCAACACTCCCAAGAACTCCCCACAAGGCCGGGGATACTGTGCCCTTCACCGCCTCCTCCCCAGTTCAGGGTAAACCCAGCAGGACGTGGCAACCTTTCTCACCCGTTCAGCCTGTCCTCTCCCAGTGCCATCGCCTCTCTCTCTCTCTCTCTCTCTCTCTCTCTGTGTCTCTCTGTGTCTCTGTCACACAAACACCCCTGTCTTTCCATCTCTATTAATTGTGTATTTGTTGCAATCCACGAGGCAGAAATTAGAGTTTAATTATTCGGTCATGTGAAGACCGGAGTCCAGCGAGCAGTGACAGAAAAGTAATTTCTTTAAAAACAGCCCTGCCTCTGATGCCCGTCGATTGTTCTATGACTAATTGGTTTTATAATTCGATAAAGGCGAAGAGAGCGAGTGAGGGAGGGGCGCGGGGGGGGTGATAAACAAGGTTCCTCTCAGCAAGCAATGAAGTTTGGAATCTTTAATGCAGATTCCCGTGAGGAAGACTGACACAGGCCTGAGCTGACCCGGCGCAGCGGTCATCGCGGCCGAGCCAGGGTCGGCTCACACGTCCGTCGACTCGATGGCAGCGAGGCCACCGAGTGTTGCGTCAGGGGGTTCAGGCGAAGCACGCTCGCCGCCACTGAGCGGATGTGCGTGTGTGTGTGGTGTGCATTTGCGTGGGAGCTGCATTGTGTACAGTGAACAGTACATGTCGTAAGGGTGGGTGTCGAGAGTGGAGATGTGAGAACGGGGGGCCGTGAGTGAAGCGGCGGTCGTCTTTCATACATCAGGAAGGAGAAAACAAAAACAAAACAAAACAAAAAAAAAAAACACGTCCTCATGTTTGTCTTCCACCGCGGCGCAGAGACCCGCTGAGGCCAACTGGCGTTAGGCCTTCCTGTCAGCAGACCTGAGGTGGAGACCACTCGCTCGGCTTCTATTTCTGTCGACTTCATGTGATTATAAAACAATTAAGCACTTAGGAGTCGACTCTCAGTTCATTACATCCCCCTTGTTCTTTCTTACTCTCTTTCCTCCCTCCTCCCACACCGAAAAGCGCGGACATATGAAAATGTAGAAATCACCTTATTTCACGTGTAATGGAGAGCCACACTCGCTGTATGAGCTGATGGAGGAGACGAAGCTAATCTGATTTGGTGAATATGTTCGTTATGGAACATTTATACTATCTAATTAAGCCATTTTCCGTGGTCATCAGGTGAGGGGATGTTAATAAACCACCTAAACCCTGACCTGAACCCAGGTCGTGCTTTTGTGCAACAGTTGTGCAGGGAGACGTCAGTCCTTTCAAAAGAAAGTCACTCACAAACAAACAGTTGCGTTTCTGAGAAAACGAAGAGCAAGGTGACACCTCGGCTGACAAAAGGGTGACGAGTTACGCTGGTAGTAATCACTGATCGCATCGGATTTCTACTCTGTCGCCACTGTTTTTTGCAGAAAAGGTAATGTTTTGTTTTAGTAGTACATGTGTGTGGAGTGTCTGGAGCCTGTACCATATTTTGAGACTTATCTGCCCACGTAATGACCTACAAAGGCCGACAGCACCAAACAATTTCTTTGTTCCAAAAGTGTAAAGCCGCCCTTTTGTGTGTCTTCATTCATAATGAAACACGCAATCGCTAATTGTTAATACACAAAACACTGTCGCCTTCTGCGTCTGTCCTTCGCTTTTCGAGATTGCTTTAATGTCTTCGCACTTCTACTACTTATTTAACTGCTTGTTGGTTTTGCTCGGCACCCACTGCACACCACCCTCATTTTCCTTTTTAACACTGTACACGGCATCTCGTCTCATCTGTGCACCCACACTGATGCAGGCGTGTTTTGACACGTTCCCCCGACAGATTATTAAATCCTTTGCCGCCTCTAATAATACTATTATGTTTATGTGTGTGTTTTTATTGTGGGAGACACTTGCAGAAAGAGCTCAAAGTCAAACCAGTGACAGCGCTTACCCCCGTGCTGTTTGTCTTCTCTCAGACTGGATGCGCAGACTAATTTGTATTAGTAATCCAAATGATCGTATTAATGCCCATTAGAAGCATCACAAGTGGCGAGCATGAAGACATCACAACACCTACGTACAGTAAGTGATGGCGCCGGCTTCGCCTGACACAGTAAATAAAGACGCTTCTCAGTGTTGAGCCAACAATGATACATTTTCTTATTCATTTTCCTCCTTTGTGTCTTGATTATTTGTGTCTTTTTAAAGAAAAAGACGAATGATTTCATTTCTCCTGAGACATAAGCGTGGTTTAAAAAGCAGCAGGCCAGATGTGATCATCTGATAAGTGAGTTATGGTGCAAACAGAGGGTACCTGTGGCGTCAGTGAAGGTGAAATATATCTGTGGTGTAATGCTATGACTCCTGACATTTAAAAAATGAGGTGTCTTTTGTTGCAATTCAGCATCCAGTCTGTCATGTTCCTCATGTCATTTTTTCACGTTTCCTTTACAAATGCAGCCAACAGGCACAAAATCACGCCTCAACAATTACACTTGTGCACATGCATAACACACCGCATACTGTATCTCCCCAGCACAAAGCCGCGCAGGCTTGTAAAAACCCACCTTGAACAGAGCTAAATCTGTATTCAGCCCGTGATTATAACAGCACCCAGCTAGTATTTTTAGACAGGCTTTCTGTATTTCAAAACCCATTTTTTCCTTCTATTCTGTGCGATACAAAACGGTATATGTTAATTGATAATCAGCAGTGTTGATTCAGTGGTGCATTCAGTGCAAATCTGTGCCCTTCTGGATGTCAGAGGGTTTTTACAGCCACGTTGGTGCCAACCTAGCTGGCAGTGCCGGCACCTGTTGGCGGTGCCAAGGCCTGGCAGGGGTTATCGATGCTCTCTGATGGTGCCCGACAATCACAGTGGAAATGACTGCGGCTGCTTGCGTCATGCCAGATAGAAAAGAGCATTTGCCGACAATGGCTTGCTTTCACCGTCGCTCCTGTTTTCCGAACGCTGCTAACTGCGGCCAAGGAAAAAAGAAAAAAAAACAACAAAAACAGATAAACGGGAGCTGCAGTGAACATCATGTAAAACATGTCAACGTGCAAAACATGTCAACATGCAGAATGGTGAAGCAGCAATGCTGTGCAAGTTTAGGTGATGATCTGCTGAGGAGAAGGTTTGGGTGTGTGTGTGTGTGTGTGTGTGTGTCGGGGGGGGGGGGGGCTGCAGCCTGTTTGTGCAATTCATGTTACCACATATCACAGTGACACAAATGAAACTCTACTGTGGGCACATCCAGGAAAAATGAAAGAGTCTAAAATGCTCCACATTCATTTCAGAAACAGATTATCACCTGATATTCATTATTGAAAAATTATAAAACACAATGTTACAGGATAATTTTATCCTCTTTAATGTACCTATCATGAAGCAAAGAGCTCAAGATAGACAGTAACTTCAATATGATTCATGTGTGAATTCTACTTTCATGTCTTCAGGGACTTTGTGGAAATCTTTGTCACATTTTTCCGCAGCTGAATAATATCTCGTGTTGGAGTGAATGTCTGAAAATAAAGTAATTACTCCACAGTTTGGGTCCTTTATTCAGACACGTAGCAGAGCCATTTAACCACACAGCACACCGCAGCTGTGTTTAGTACACAGTGTTGGCAGCTCACTGAAACCCTGAGAATGGTTAAGATAAGAATTGATCAGTGAATCTGTGCAGCAGCCTCTGCTCATGAATTCAAACCTGTTGGGGTCTTAAGCAGTTTCAACAACTCCTCCATTTCCTGCTAAAAAACCACAGGCGTAGGACACTTGTACAGCAGCCGCCCCCTCAAACCTTACACCCCGTGCTAACTAGGTGTCAATATTTCAAGATGTTGTTCCATCTCAGGTCTGATAGTTGAGTTTCACATTGCATTTTTCCGTTAAAAGCTCCTCCGCTGGCCTTCTGCAGTGATTTTTTCAACGCAGCCTTTTGGGCATGAATGTGTTGTGAAGTGAATAAACTCTTGACCCCAACACGGGTGGCTGGAACTACGATCTGGTTTTCATGAATCAGGGCCTGAATGGGACGTGCAGCTGTACTGTTTGCACTGCCTAGTGACACTTAGGCCGCATCACTTCTTCCACGATTGGTTCTTTGAACAGCGTCTTTTCTCCTAAAGGCGAACTGTAAACACCTTCCGTAATAACTTCCCTCGCAGTTGTTCCACAGAGTTTCTTCACGGTCACCTGACGGTGGTTCCTGTCGACCTGAGCAGAGCAGCTCACGTCTGCGGTGTCGCATTGTTTATGAAACAACAGCTTTGCGGGAGACGATGTACCGTTACTGTATTTATGGTCTCGCGCAGAGGGAGTTTATGAGCCCTGCTAAGACTGGATAGTAACCACGTAGTGTTATGTAGCGCCTGACCTCCAAGGCCGGCTCACAACCTCTGGCTCTGTCATCGCGATAGGTGTACTCGCTTCCTGTTTTCTGTTGGTTTCCTGTTTTTGTTCTTACACAACCTGGACAGACGACGCCTGTTCATCTGTGTTTGATGTGGATATTGGCCTGATGACTCGGATCATATCGCACCACAGCGCTCGTTACATATGAGCAGCAGAAATAAAAGAAGCTTAAAGTTCAGGCTGTGGCGCAATGGTGATGAATTAACGAATTCTTCTTTGGTGTTACCTTTCATTGCTTTCATCCCACATAATATTTGGATGACTATCACCATATTTCACGAGTGTGTGAAAACCCCTGTGGTTGTCTCACACACTCACCCCTCTGGCTCCTCATAGGACATAAAGATGGAGAGCCAAATGCAGCCACTCCTTCCACTAGCAGACAGCATTTATTGTTACATCTGTGTGTGTGTGTGTGTGTGTGTGTGTCCACCAGATATTAGTCTGGCTTTTGCTCATAAAGTCAAAGTGAAACAGTTATTATTAGGCCACCTTAAGGTTAAGTACAAACACCACATCAGACCTTTATTGACAATATCAACAGAGATTACCTTGTCTGATATTTTTGCAGTTTGCTTTAGAGCAGCCAAGCCTGCCAGCAGGGAAAGGTTCATGAAATAATTGCAAAATAATAACAATGGCTCACACATCAACTTGAGAAAACCTTCCAGCTTGCCATTGTTTGCAGAGATTGAGTCGCTCTCCAGCCTCTAAACAGTCCTCCTCTCCTTTCTTTCCTCCTCTCGGTTCATCCCCCCACTTTGACAGTTCAGGGTTGTGCTGACAATATCAACAGAGATTAGCTTGTCTAATATTTTGGTATAATCCTGTTTGACATAATACAGTACGACTTGCTATGGGGGTAAAGTTTGGGAGATAACAGAATATTGGAGGTGGGACATCTCTGCCATCTTCACATTTTTTGGAAGAACGTAGTGTACATGAATGTAAATTAGATATATTAGATTGATATATTAGATTAAATGATTTTTTTTGTTAGCAAACTGACCTAAATTATATAAGAATAAAAAAACACCCTTTGGAAAATGCAATTTATTACTCTCCTTATAATTGTATTATGCCAGGATGTGTGTATTTCACCTACAATGCAATGATGAATATTAGACTAAGAAATCCTTGCAACTTGACAGTGAGTGCAGTCCTCTGTTGAAAAAGCACCAGCCTGCCTCTAGCTGGAGATGTATCTCCACCTTTAGTGTGCAGGAGAATAGAGCATTCCCACTTTGTAAAGCTGTCATAAATATTTCTTAGTGTAAATTCAGAGTGTGAGTTTATTGCCAAGAGTTCAAGATGTAAATCAACACAACTATATAAATACATAGTTTTTCGAATTATAGTCTAAGTATGAACATTAGCAGGAGGTCATGTAGTTTTTCCATGTAACTAAAGCATTCTGATTTGTGATACCAATTTATACCTTATACATTAGGATGGTTTGAAGAAGACAGAGCCGTGAGACAAGCCTGCATTTTGAATGCTGTGCAACACCCCCCCCCCCTGTTTTTTTTTAAAGCAAAGTGGTCTAAATTACAGCTTTTCTGCAAATCTCACACGTACCTTTTCTTTATTCTGACGTCTGTTTATCTCAGAGTGACTTCCACTGACTGGAGGTCAAATACTTTCACTTCACCTTTGGCTGTTTGAGCCCAAAATCATTGAATGTAAAATATTAAGTAAATTAAAAGCTATTTATTGTACAAAAGTAAATAAAAAAAACACAATAAATGAAGGTATCCAGTGTGTGTGTGTGTGTGTGTGTGTGTGTGTGTGAGAGAGCATCTGTGTGTAGACTGTAATAAATGCAGGACCGCCTCACTCTAATCAAGCTGATTAAAAATTCCTGCGCGCACAGCCGGAAATCGCACCATCGTTCTTCTGTGTGTGTGTGTGTGTGTGTGTGTGTGTGTGTGTGTGTGTGTGTGTGTGTGTGTGTGTGTGTGTGTGTCTTCCCCACTGGTCCACTTTGTCCACTTTATTTGTCTCGGCCAGGACTTTTCGGCCTGAGATGGGGAGGAATCATCTGGTTTTTTTTTTTTTTTGTATCATGAGGGGATTATTTCCCTCTTCCTCAAACACACTCACTCTTTCTCTCTCTCTCTCGCTCCCTCTCTCCCTCTCACACACACACACACACACACACACACACACACACACACACACACATCCCCCTCCTATCTTCTATTTTTTTTTTTTTTCTAATTTTTTACCCCCTCTACCACGCCATTTGAAATGAGGAGGAGAAAGGGAAAGCACAAGCAGCGGCAGCACCAGCAGCGAGGCGAGGAGAGGGGGGAGTGATGAGTCAATACAACTAATAATTTAATGGGGACAGAGAGGGAGAGACGGAGTGAGAGGGGGAGAGACAGAGAGGGAGATAGAAAGAAAAGAGGAGCTCCGTCCGGACGCCAATCCCCAACCAACAGGACACCTCCTACTATTACTATCGCAGGCAGCCCTCCCGTGCATCCACAGCGAGCCTTATTTATCCTCGACATCGGAAAGTAAACGGCACTTTTTGACCCCCCTCTCTCCTTCTTTTATTTTACGAACCTGTTCCGACTGTCCGCATATCGTCTCCTCATCGCCTCCAACGCGGTAGCGAGCTCTCCCTGTTCGGTTGTTGTTATTATTTCTCAGTCAGTCAGTCAGTCTCCCTCCGCCGGGGAGTGAGATGTAGCTAAGCCCGACGTTGAGCTATTTTTCGTGTCACAACGAGGGGGTTGTCGGGTCTCGGCGGCGGTTTGTTATCATTACAACTGTGTCCGAGCCGCTTTGCTCGGTGCTGGCGACGGCTAACTGTGAGCCTGCTGTGCGGCTGCCTGCCTGCCTGCCTGCCTGCCTGCCGATATTTGGATGTTGTGCTGCGAGCGAACTAAAGCAGAAGTCGCCTTCACTTGTAACCGATGGACGCGGCTAACCGCTCACTTTGTGCTAAATGTCGCCGGTTCTGACCGTTTTTTTCCTCCGTTTGGACGGAATTAGCTAACACTGGGGCTACCACACACACACACACACACACACACACACACACACACACAGTCTCACACACACATGAAACCGCTCACCAATGTTCTCCTATCACGGTCCATCTCGACCTCGTCGTCTCTCGCACAGACCCGGGTTGTTGTTTTTTTTTTTCCTCGCACCGCCTGCCAGTCGGAGAAGAGCAGCAGAAAACGCCTGTTTTAAACACTGATTTTATTTTTCTAAACCACCCGCTCGCTGTCATGCACACGTAGAGAGGGAGAGAGGGAGCAAGCCGGAGTTGTTTCGGGGTATCTTTTCTTTTTCTTTTCTTTTCTACCCTGGCCAAACTTGAAGAAGACGCGTCCTCCAGGCGGTGTTATATGCTCCTCAGTGCTCAAGTGCTGCTTTTCAGGTTGGTTTGGAAGATTTCTTTCACTCAACTTGTCCTCCCTTAAACCCCCCTCCTCCTCCTCTTCCTCCTCCTTTAGGGATAATGTGTCAATTTGAACTATTGCTCCTGTTTCTGTGTTTTAAGGTCATTTAAAAATCCTGACCTGGATCCGGACTGTGTCCGGGTCTGGATTCCTTTGGCCCCCTGTTTGTGCGGCATTAGTTGCCTCATTGCATGTTATGAATGGAGGAGTTCATGATCTTTTGCGTGGGGGTGGATGATTTTGCCCTTTTCACTCTTTGACAACAGCATTCCAGTTCATGTGCATCAGCCCGCATGCAGAGCCGCCATCAGAGCTGTGCGGCAGCAGCGTTGTAAAGGAGAAGCTCTCCGATTAGGATCCTAAAGTTTGAATCGTCGTGCGACTGTCAGTCGGTGGCTGTTTATCTGTGCACCAGAGCACCTGTGGTTAAAGCTGCCATCTTTCCTTCCTCTCTCCTCCTCCTCCTCCTCCTCCTCTCGTCTTGTCTCACATAACTTTTGATGCATGTGCTCATGAGTCAGCACCTGTCTGTTCACAAGCTTTCTAAACCTGCCCCCCCCCCCATCTACATCCCAAACTTGTAAACTTATTGCCTGCCATGACTGCCTCTCTGCACTTGCAACATCTATAAATAAAGTTCACACCTGTAATGTCATGTAACTGGTATGTGTGTGTGTGTGTGTGTGTGTGTGTGTGTCACAGTAAAACGAAGGTTGCGGCCCTTCGCCTCCCTCTCAGCTGCGTCATGAATGTGAAGCCACACGAAGTGACTCAGAAACCGAATTACGTTAGTTTCCCCCTCTCTGCGTGCGCCGCAACAGAATCTTGTTCCTTGAACTGCACTGTACTCATTCAAGTGGAATCTCCCAGCAAATTAATGTGTTTGCACTAAAACCGGGGCTTGTTTGCCTCTACTCGCATGGGAATCTCTAGCGGGACATACATCCATAATACATGCGTTGAAAAATGGGAACATTACAGCGGCACGAAAAACGCCACCGTGGCCCGAATCCACAAATTGACAGTAACTGCCATTATGTTTCTGTTCTTGGAGGTTTCAGTTACCTAAAGCACTTTTTCTTTGCTTTAAAATGTCCCTGCACATCCTCCCATGTCAGCGATGTCAACACAAAAGACTTGTTGTGTTCATCGCTCCCCTCGCATCACCTTTCAGGCGTTTCGTCCTTGCGTTTCCTTTTATTCCGCGCACACATCTGCGCTGACAGCCGAATCATTCTGTCTGCGTCTGTCTCCCCAGGTGATAGTGAGCAGAGGTGCTGAGAATGATGGAACATCTCAGCGAGACGTGTTTGGGCAAGGAGAACTCTGAGCTGGTCAACAGCATGGCCGAGAACAAGGCCCCGCCGGCCAAGCTGCCCCGGCTGGAGCAGAACGGCAGCCCCCTGGGCCGGGCCAGGCTGGGCAGCACCGGGGCCAAACTAGCTGGGGTCCCTTACAAACCCACTGGGCACCTGCTGAAGACCTGCCACAAGAGAGGTGAGAGAGAGAGTGTGTGTGTGGAGGGGGAGGGGGGGTGAGAACTCGCACTAAAACGATGACTTGATTTAGTTGATCAAAAGAGAATTTAATTAACAATAAGTTTGTTGGATTTACTGTTTGTCAGTCAGTAAGCAAACCCGCTGCTTTCAGCATCTCACATGTCAACATTTACTGATTTTTCGCCTGATATTTCACATGATTATAGATTTTGGGGGATTTGGACTTTTTTTTTACAGGATAAAACAGTCGATTTTTAGACTTCTCCTTGGATTCCGGCGAAATTTGTGAGGGGGGGGCCTCGCGCTGTTTCTGACAGAGCTGAAAGGCTGGTGGAGGAACTGGTTAGCTGATTGACAGAAAAATAACTACCAACCAGCAAGTCATTTTTCAAGCAAAAAATCCCAAACATTTGCTCTTCAGATCTGAGGATTTGCTGCTTTTTTTTTCTTATGTGACAGAAAAACTGAATATTTTAGTATGAACTCTTGTGGGGGGACAAAACACGCAGTTTGAGTATGTTGCTCCAGGCTCTGGGAAATTGTCAAGAACATTTTTCACTATTTTCTGACATTTGCTAGACAATCAATCAGTTCATTGAGAAAATAATAACAGCTAGTGACGATTATCAATAGTTGCAGCCTTAATTTCTGACATTTTATACACCCACGGATTAATGAATCTATCGAATAATTGACAAAATAATCAGTAAAGGAATTACTTCTTTGCTGCTGTCGCCTGTACGAACTGATTATGAAATAGATGTGGCTGAACTAACTTTGTGTCCACTTGCGCACAAGTAAGAAAAAAAAAATAAACCATGTAAATAGAGCAAAGCTATTTAAATGCAGTTTAAATAGCCCCCCTCCCACACACACATACACACCATCTTCCACCCACCACCAACACCCCCTGCCTGCTCTCCAAAACTCTTAAACCTTTTTACAATGCGTCTTTAGTCATCTCAGCACTCACACACACACACACACACACACACACTCCCACTTATTTGCCCAGACAATAGCTAATAGAAGAGCACTGTGAGAATCATTCCTGTGTCGTGCTGCATAGCGCTGTGTCACGGCTCCTCTCTCCAACCACAGCCCTCCTGCTCCGACATTTGTTTATTAAGGGAAACTTTCAGTCCTTTAAGAGCCATTCCTCTTTAAAGGGAGCCTTTACTTTGAGATTATGACATAGCTTTTTAATATAACCGGTGTGGTTTTGTGAAAAACACGGCGGGCAAAGCTATCAAAAATATGAACCTTTTTATGATTATGTTTTTCTCTTTGTTGTTTTTTTTTTTTAGTGGGTTGGAAATGAGTTTAAAAACCTGCAGGTTTGGAGTTGTAATAGCACTTGGCAGCTAAAGCTCGTCTGTTTGTTTGTTTGGCTGGTTCGGTTTTCTTTGGGCAAGAGGGACTGAGGAACTCTTGGAATGTGGCTGTGTGAGTGTCCTCGGTTGGGCTGTTTCTCTTATTTGCTCCTTTAATCTACATGTCGCACTCCAGCTGAGAGAGCCTAATTTTTCACCTTCATCATCGCCGCTTCTCTTGGCCTCCTGCGTCGTTCGTTCCTCCAAGCCTCCTCGCTGCTCTCGCCTCCTCTCCCCTTTCCTCTCATCAGCTTTTTTTTTTCCCTCCAGTTTCTTCCTGGGTAAGGGGTGAAGCAGTCGAGGGAGGCGGGCGGTCCGCGGCGGAGGCTTCGCAGAGGGCCCACACTGGGCATTGTGTCCGAGCCCGAAACAATATTTACCGCAGCCCTCTCTGGGCTCCCTGGAAACAAAGCCAGTATTGATCCCCCAAATGAACCTACACAGCAGTCTTTATTGTTAGATCTTTATCTATTAAAATCAGGGGAGGAGAAAAGCAGCTCTTTCAGCACATTCCCTGGCATCTGTCGGCTTATTGATTGTTTTGCCAGAGCTTTGTGCATCTTCTGGAATGCATGGGATTGGAAAATATTAGTGCGTGAATCATTTTAATCAGCGAGGACAATAAATGTACAGATATTTGTTCAGGTGACAGGAGCGTCACCTCATAAACAATGTACAGTTATCTACACGAACCCTCCTCATCAACACTTGAACGACGTTTCAATTTCCTGCTGTTTTCATTCAGGCTGAGACCTCAAAAGGCCAAGTTGTCCCCACGCCCTTAAACTTTCTTAAATTTCAGGGATGTTATTTCAAGGAAAAAAAAAAAGGCATATTGGGTGATATTTGCACAGTGGGTCCCTTCAACGTTCAGCAGTCTTTGGACAAGGATTGCTCATTCCACCTAAACGCAGAGCCACTGTTGACACAGACTACTAACCTCAGGGTGCAGAGGTGGTGTGGGATTTGAAGTGCTGCATCATGGGAAGATGATTTTGGGTTGGCAGGCAAGTAGGAAAGGCTAATGTGATCCCAGAACCCTGACAGCGAATAAAAAGTGTATTGTGCCAAAAGGAGACATACGAGTTGAAGGATTTTTTGTGGCTCCTTCATGTTTGTTCACACAGAGTTAAAGGCGATCGTTCCCTCGGTAATATATACGGTATGTGCTTTAATAATGCTTATAGGAACTCACGCAACCCAGAGTGCAACACCTCTGTAATATTTTTTCATCATGTTAAAACCTGGAAGATGAACCTAAGACCACAGGAAGGAATAAAAAAGCTTTTTAAATTGCGTTACAGATAGAAAACACATATTTGAAAAACTCAGGAGAAGGATCATGGCGCATTTCTAAATGAAAAAAATAGACGGAGCAAATTCATTTTAGGAAATTGCGTGCCTAAGGAGTGTTTGACTCTTATGTGGAGGTGAGAGTTCGGCAATGAGACAAAGAGGTGAGCATTTGGATAGAAATTGCCCTATAAAAGATGAAAAGTACCCGTGTGGTCCAAACTTATCCTTTAGTTAATTTCTGTGCAGAGCCTCCACTCAGCAGCCATCTATTCACTCACTCTTAATCCCTCGACACTCAACCTCACTGTAACTTAATCATCGGCACTAAATATTAATCTCGTCCCTCCGCAAACACAGAATACTTCAGGTCAAAGTTTGCGCACTAAGAAATGTGACTTACTGGTGTCTCTGTGTCCCGACGTCCTCAGGCAACATGCTGCCTGTGTTCTGTGTGGTCGAGCACTACGAGAATCCCATGGATTTCGACAGCAAGGAGGAGCACGCCGAGTTCGTCCTGGTGCGTAAGGACATGCTCTTCAACCAGCTCATCGAGATGGCCCTGCTGTCACTGGGCTACTCCCACAGCTCAGCCGCCCAGGCCAAAGGTAACCGCCGCTGTCGCTCACCGACTCTCAGCCACGTCTCCTTTCTCCTGTCTGCTCCGCCACTTCATGTGATATTGCACTCTTTGCTTTATCTCTCTAATGCTCATTAACGTCTTCTCAACGGAATTTTCTGACGTGCTGTTACTGCTGCACACACTCGGAGATACACTCTTTATGCCGCACGCACGCACACACACACACACACACACACACACACACAAGCTACTCTGTGACCATAATAGCCTACCGCCAGCAGATCTGAAGCCACAGTAACACATCCTGACACTGATCCCAGACAGGAGATGCTCAACACACTCTCACACACAAACACACTCATACACACACTGACACATTCCCACACAAATGTATGCTCGTTCACGCAAAGTCTAAAAAGTCTAAATTCGCAGGCTTGCACTGTACTAAAATGTTTACATGCACATTCACATACTGCGCACATAAGCAAATAACACACACACACACACACACACACACACACACACACATTCAGACTGATATTGTATATATTTATATGCACATACACTGCGAGGCTCAGCGGGTGGGAGGGGCAGGTGGAGGAAAGGGTCTGCTAATTGCACTTGAGCACACGCAGGCCTAGGGTGGCTGTTTCAAGGTGCCTCTTAGCATGCTCTTTTATTATAGCCTGTCCATCACACTTATACGTGCACACACGCACACACATCCAAGTCCACCTCGCCCATAAGCTCACTTCCTGCTGCGTGGGCTGCCACTTTTTTTTAAGGCGGCCTCGGGAGAAATTCTTACATGGTTGTTGTGATATTTCAGTAATACACAAAGTATTTGAAGAGTGTTTATGCCACTAAAATGCCTCTGGGATGGCTGCACATCGCTTTATCCACAGTGGGCATGTCTTACTGCTTTGCGACGGCGAGCTAAGATGCCAAAACGAACTTTGTATGTCATGACTCCCACGCGTGTCAGCGTTTACCCATGTGTTTGTGTGTGTGTGCATACGTTTCATGATACAGGTATGATTCAGGTTGGGAAGTGGAACCCCGTCCCCCTGTCATATGTGACAGACGCACCGGACGCTACAGTGGCTGACATGCTGCAGGACGTCTACCACGTGGTCACGCTTAAGATCCAGCTGCACAGGTAAGCAACACACACACACACACACACACACACAGGCATGTCGTGTTTTTACGAGAACGTAACACACCAGAATGTGTGTATGTGTGCCAATCGAAAATGTGAATGCGTAGACGTTCATGCAGTTTTACTCTACCTGCCATCCAGCAGTGTCACACACACACCAGGAGTGAACTATTGCTTTATAGAGCCAACGCTCACACACATAGCGAGTGTTATATGCCCGGAGGCAGGTGCCAATCTGCCGATACCCTCTGCCTGTTTGATACTGAAAATAGGATTATCACTCACTCTTGCACGCACACACACAACAGCCTGACCTCTCTCAGGAAATGGGGAAAAACCCATTTGAATACCAAAAACTTCCTCGCCCGATGGTGCTAAAGAAACAAAAAGATCGGTATATTTGTCAGCTTGACTGTTGTGTGATAAGAACACAGATTCCAAAATCATCTTTGAGTACATGCTAACAATTATACCATGACGAGTGATCAAGTACATTAATCTCTTGTAGCTGCTTTACATTTAACTGATAAGTGATGTTAACTAACGTGCAGATAACACTGGCATTTTTGCATTGGAGATTGGTAAAATGATATATGATACAGTTTTTTGAACGAAGCACTGCTTTAGCTCTTTGCATAAAAAAAATGACTGTGGTGGGCAACTGGAGACTGCTCTCGGCTAAAAATGACTCTGCGGCAGATGAATACAAGGTTGTTCACCTGAAATAGTTCCATAAATAAGCCTGGCTGCTCTGGCTATTTTAAGTGAAATATGTTTCTTCTGAATCTACATTGCATCTAATGAAGAAGACTAACAAGCTAAAACCTCCTTACACTCAGTACCACTGGCTGTCTTGTGCCGTCACTCACCATATTGTATGCTAAATGCTACTCTGTAGGTGTGAGGCTTCCTTGTATTTATACACACAGCAAGAGCATACGAGCATTTATAGACATGGACGCGAACAGGCTCATATGTGCTCACACACACACACACACACACACACACACAGCCGAGTGGCGCTGGTGTGGAGGCTTGTGCCAGCTGCTGTTCCTGCTCTCGCTCTGCCTCTTCCTCTCTCTTCCCTCTCTCTCCTTCTGTGCCCCCCCCACCGCCGCCACCACCCACCTTCACCAATGAAGCACTCACACTCTCACACACACACGCACACACACACACACACGCGCACTGACTGATGTGAACACATCCACCAGCCAGAATACAGAAGGTTGGGTTTATTTCCGGCATGCTAGCCCTGAACGCATGGATAGCTGTCTTTCTCCACTACCCCTCTCCGTCTCTCCCTCCTTCCCTTCCCTTGTTCACTTCCCTCTCCCCAGAGGCTTTCTAGCTGCTGGAGCAGTTTAAGGTGTTCTGGAAAATCCATTGTTTGTGTGTGTGTGTGTGTGAGGCTGTGCGTATTCTTGCAAGCAGATGTTAGCCTCGACCGCTGCACGCATCCTTTTCCATTCCGCTCTCTTGTTATCTCTTTGCAACGTTTCCAACACACCGCCTGACAGATTTATGGACACGCACACATACAACGTCTCATGCACTTGTGCACTCATCACCCCGCGCTCAATCTCACATCTCTCTCACTTGTCAAGTGTCAAGGCAGGTTTACCTGGAAGTAATTCAGCGATATGTGAAACACATGGAACATATCGTCCAGCCTTGCACACGTGAAGTGTTCATTGGCGCTCTCACTGGTGCTCCGTTCAGTTGCTCCACTCTCCCACCCACCATGTAACTATATTTCTCATTTCAAAAACCCAGAAACCGGAGTGTTCCTCAGGTAGAGCTGAATCCCTGCGACACACGACTCTAGCACCAGCTTGCGTCAAAGCCAATCTATTTGATATATAAATCTATTTTGATTGTGCTGCATATTGTTGTCAGTATTGTTATTGTTTTGTATTTGTTTTTCCCCTTTTCTCTCCTCGCCCCACCATACCCTCGCCCCACCTCACCTCCCCACCAACCCCCGCCCCCACCCCCCACCCCCCGCCCCGACTGCTGCAGAAATCTAGCCAGTAACACCTTAAATTGTTTCGCCGAGCACAACGAGCCAGGAAGGTAGAAGTAACATGAAATAATAGTCGCCACATGCAGCTGATGTATAATTCATGCATCAATCCAGCAGATGTGTTGTATAAAGTAATTAACTAATCAGAACAATCAGGAGAGAGAGACAGAGAGAGAGGGAGAATATGAAAGAGGGAGAGAGAGCGAGGCAGGCAGAGAGAGGGAGAGGGAGAGAGAGACAGAGCAATCTCCAGATGCATCTGCTTGATGCGCCAAATGAAATCTGTCTGTCTTGGAGGGGCGCTTGCAGCAGGGAAAAAAAGAGCGGGAGCGCGTGTGTGTTCAGCTCTCTTTCTCTCTGGTTTCCTCGCTCTGTCTCTACCTCTCTGTCTATCTGATTGTTCCAGTGATTCGGCCAATTCATCAATATACTGTATATTTTAAACAGGCCTGGGCTAATACTGAAGCCCTCTTTCAGACTCTCTGTTTTGGGCGAAACGGTCTTTTCCGAATTCTCGCCAGAAGACTCGAGTAGTGCTGAAACAATTATTGATCGATTAGTCCGCTGAGATTTTTTAGGATCTATTAATGGTTGGAAGTTATTTATCAAGTGGAAATGCACAACATTCACTAGTTTCAGCTTCTCCTATGTGAGGACGTTTTTTTCTCTCAATGATTTCTATCATTGTACATTGAGTATCTTTCAATCAATCAATCAATCTTTATTTATACAGCGCCAATTCATAACAGCGTTATCTCAAGACGCTTTCCATAAAGTGCAGGTCAAGACCAAACTCTTTAATTACGAGAGAGACCCAATGATTCAGGAATTCAAAATTAAGGACCTCGAATTAAGGACCTTGAACAGAACCAGGCTCGGTGGGGGGGGGCTTTCTGTCGGGGTCTGTGTTGGGGGGAGGTTGGACAGAGAGTGTGAGAGAGAGAGAGAGAGAGAGACAAAACAAATGGCAACCAAAATACTAACAGCAACTGTAGTACTGACAATAGGAATATGACTAATAGTTAGTAATATGGTAACATTGAAAAACCAATGTTAACTATCGTCATAGTTAATATATGAAGAACAATCGCTCGATCTTTGGGGTTTTGACTGTTGCTTGCCCCATCAAACATGTTAATTTGGACTCTGGTAACTTGTGATGATCTTTTTGCACTGTTTTCTGACTAAATGATCAATCGACCTGATAGAAAAAATAAGAGAGATGTATATAATAAGAGATTGAGCGCTAATGATAAGGAGACATTTTTACATATTTTTTTTAATCGTCTAATATGTTTCCCATTTACCATTTTCAGTCAGTGTTAGGTTCAGGCTGTTACGCCGGACCAAGTCAAAGCCTTCTTTGAAATGAATGATTTTGCCTCCTCAGTAGTTGTTTGGGTCAAATTTATTTCCAGATTTAACGATTGGTGTTATTACCCTTTTGCTCCATATATCAGAGAACTGTCCAACCCTTCCAATCAGATGAAACTATTTTAATATTGTCTTGCTGAATTTGTGGGTTGTGTATTTTATCATTTCATTCAAGATGCCATCAGGGCGGCTGGCTGTCCTTTCTATCTTCTGTCTTTTCTCCATCTGAATTGTTTCTCATGCTCTCCCCTCACCCCTCTCTCTCTCCCCTCCTCTCCCTCTACATCACTATCTCTCCCTTCCACCCCCCTCCTCCCTCTCCCCCCTCCCTATCTCCCATATCTCCCATATCCCTCGCCCCCGCGCCCCCCTATGTCTCCTCTCTCTTTCCACAGTTGTCCTAAGCTGGAGGACCTGCCGCCCGAGCAATGGAGCCACTCTACAGTAAGAAACGCCCTCAAGGAGTTACTCAAAGACATGAATCAGAGCTCTCTGGCTAAAGAATGTCCCTTATCACAGGTGCTGAAGCCCAGTCTGCTTGTTTAAAAAAAAAAAAAAAAAAAAAAAAAAGATTAACGCCCAACCCCACCCCCCTGCTACCATACTGCACAACAAAACAAACACCCCTATCTCCATCACCTCTGTCTTCTATCCTTTTGCTTATCAAATGCCCTGAGTTTGATCAAGTGGGAAAGAGAATCGGCATAGAAAATCCAAATCAATGGCTATTGTCATTTCTTGGCCGCATGATTTTTTTGTTTCCTTTACCCAACACACACACACACACACACACACTCATATCCACACACACACACTTGTATGCAACCGCAGCCAAAAAGCAGAGGTGTTGTTGCTGAACGTATGGTTATTGTTAGATAAACATTGGCCCAAACCCAGAACGATCTGAGCTGTTTTAGTTAATTCTCACCATTTCACAGCATCGGACTGGAAGTATGTATGCTCACAAGTTAGGTGTTATATTCTGTGTGTTTTTTTTTATTTTTTTTATTGTGGGCTGAGAGGCTGGATAGAAAGCGCTGGTGCAGATATTGTATTAACAGGCGGTGTAGTCAGTATATCATGGAGGCAGCTCTGGAGTGAATGGAATGAAACGGCAGTATATCTCTCACAGGGGCCAATAATGTGTGTGTGTGTCTGAGTGTATGTGTCGCAGTGCGAGGAGGCATGTGCACGTCTGTGTATTCGCTCAAGTATGTTTGTGAAATGTATATCAACCTACAGGACGTGCATGTGAAAGTGTTATTTATGTTTTGCGTGTGTGTGTGTGTGTGTGTGTGTGTGTGTGTGTGTGTGTGTGTGTGTATTTAGATCCAAGCATGTGCGTAGGTGCCTTCAGTTTGAAGCCAGCTCTCCTCCTAGGCCACCGTATGGTCACCTGGAGACCCTTGTTTGCGCCGCGTGTGTGTGTATATATGTGTGTGTGAGCGAGCAAGCGGCTGCTCTCAGTGTGTGTTTGTGTGTGTGTGTGTGTGTGTGAGCGGCTGCTCTCAGTGTGTGTTTGTGTGTTTAGCCGGGCATGAGCAGTGCGCTGATGATGTAAAGAGTCCCTGGGTGGCGTTCAGGCGGAGCCCAGCCCGGTCTGGTAATCACCCTGTTTACGGTCCATATGTGAAGACGGCTCAGAAGAGAGCACACACAAACTCAGGGAATCTAACACACCGACGCACACACTCTCCTCTGCAGACGCACATTTTTTCACGCACACACTAGTCTCAAATTCGACTAAAGATTGTTTCAGCTCTCCAGTAAGGGTGAAAGGTCATGAAAATATCTTGAATTCAGTCGTTTCTTTTTTTTTTATGTCTTGTTTGCATTTTAACAGCCAATTTTGTCCTAAATTCAGATCTAAATGGCTTTAAATGGTCTTACATTTACTATCATGCAGGAAATCTTGCCAAGCCATTATGGATTCCTGGTAGTTTCAATCATTGCAATCGCATTATTTTTCTCTTCCTTTGCAGAGTGGTGTAGTTTTATCCCTCCTCGGTTGACATTGTTGAGACAGTAAAAGTAGAATCAAAAGAATACTTAACTGTACAAGTGAAACCAGTTTTTAGTAGGGACAGATTTTTCATGGTATAGTGGAAACACTCAGTCCTCACGGCAGTGCGCAGATATCACATATAAACCATGTGTTATTACTGACTTTGAACCAAATCTAAGCCTCGAACTTCTTTTGTATTGGTCAGATTTTGCCAGGGTACTAATCTAACTGGATACTAATCCAGTTCTAAGTTGTTTTTTATTTTTAAATGTAATTTAAAGTAAAACTGGCAGCTCTGTAAGCCATGTACTTACTTCATACCCTGATGGTCTACATGTAACCATATCTGCCTTGGTGAAACATAGCTGCCATGATGGTGTTTGACATCTGTTACTCTGTGGGGTTTTCATGTGGCCTGCTACACCCAGAGAGCTGTGGCTTGTTCCTCCTAAATCTAATTGGCTGAGCAGACTGTTCGTCATGTTTCGAGGGATATCCCCACGTTGCCTCGACACATGGACCCCCTGCCCTGTGACTAGTGATGTCACCGCCTGCATGTAGCCTGATGAGAAGGTGACAAGCGAGGGGGCATTTGGCCCACCCTCTGAGGTTTCTGAGTTGACCGAAAAAGTGAACTGAGTGGGAGGGGAAGGGGGCGTTGCAGCAGGGAGCAGATGATTGGCACCTTTTAAGGATTAGTGTTTTCTTGATATTCTGCTGCGTAATCCCAGACCAAAACGAGAGGTTAACAGATGAGAGAATCGCAGCAAGTGAGTGAAAGAGAATTAGCCCACCTCTGAACAGATTTCTGAAGAGAGAGGGGGAGGAGGGATCGTAGAGTTGGGGTGGGAGGGCGGTGGGGGCTATTTTGTGAAATGCTGCTTTTGTCCGGGGTCTTGTCAAACATTTAGTTTCATTCTTTTGTAGCGGGGAGTCGTGCTTTGTGTGTTTGGCCCACTCTGAGGAAACTCAGAGAGAGAAAATGTATTCACTCACGCCCATTGTCATTCCACTGGAGGAACGGAGTCTGACCTGCACACATATGAAGCAAGCTTACAAATTCTCAGCTGATGGCTTGGAGAAGCATCGCCAAAATAAAATTCTGCCTCAATCAGCCAGTCAGGCAAAGGGGTTGCTAAGCTTGGTAGCAACCTCAGAAAAATATCAAGCCTATGTTCGCAGAAACTATGGCAACAAACGAGATCCCCCCCTCACCCTACTCATTCCCATTGCCACCACCTCTTCTTGCCTACCCCCTGCTCACGCTCACTGGGCGGCCCCTGATGCACCAGCTGCTGCGTTGCGTAGCAGCAGACAGTCATCAAAATGCCATCTTTGCAGGCCTTCACCACCTCGGCTGCCATAGGCACAAGCTGGTTGCCAGTGTGTGCGTGTGCACGTGTTTGTGTATATTTGTGTGTGTTTTGTAGATCGAAGGAAAGGGGGCAGGGGGGGGGGTCACCCCAGTTGAGGTGGGTTTGCCATAATTGAGCTGTGTTAGATGTTGGCGAGAGACAAGGCACAGTGTTGTAAATGGGATGCGCCTTTTCCCCAGCCGATGCAAGACATCAGGCTGAGGTGGAATGTGTGAGTGTGTGTGTGTGCGCGCGCGTGTGTGTGTGTGTTAATCTGCATGTGTGCGTTTGTATAACCTCACCATGTGTGTTTGTCTGCAGGGGTTGTACTTTGTGTGTGTTTGCATTTGCCAGTGTGTGCACCACACTCTAACGCTGGCAGCTGGGTGCCTACAGTACCTGCCCGCTGCACCGCTGTTCTCTCAAACACACACACACACACACACACACACACTCCCTCCCTCCTTCTCTCTCTCTCTCTCTTCCTGTCTCCCATGATGGGGAGTGGAGTAGATGTTGGGGACCGATAGTAGCCCAGTGCCACTTCCTGGTCTTGCTGATAAGCTCTCTGTGCTGCAGATGGTTATCACTTAAAGGGTCCACACACATGCTCATGTACACACACGCACACACACTGTCTCTGATACACGCTGGCAAACACACACACACAACCATGCTACCTGTTGACAAGCCCTAGCACAGCCCTCCTGCTGGCACCACAGTGGCAGCAGAGGCTCTGGTTATCTGCTTGATTTCACTTAGTGCGTATGCATGTGTGTGTGGCAGAGCAGTGGGGAGAGCGAGAGAGAGAATAGGTGTGTGTGTGTGTGTGTGTGTGTGTGTGTGTGTGTGTATTGTTTCTTTCACACATACACGCAGGGCCCCCTGTGAGAGGTAGAGTGATGTATTGAGGGAGAGGGCTGATTAATGAGGAGCGTTTATTAGAACATCTGTGTCAAAGATGGCGGAGAAAAGGGGAGCGAGAGATAGAGAGAACGACGAGAAGAGAGAGAGAGAGAAAGGCGCACTGTCTTCTGCAGGCCTCTTGTTTGTTGCCTGGAGCCGCCTTAGCCCAGATATACTGTAAATAAAACATGGCAGGCTGGAGGAGAGGAGTTCATTATCTCGCCGACTTATAGCAGACTTCTTCTCACTTTAAATATATGATTTGCAGATGGATCTTTGGCTTGGGAGTTGGCTACCAGAAGTAGGTTAAACTGGAATGTGTGGTTTGCTGCTCCACCAATCTTCATCCCAAATATTCGCTTTCTTAAAAAACAACACCATTCATTCTGAATCACACTGGCTTTTGGACCTCACGAGAAGTAAACAGGAATACCATATAAGGTTGAACTTGCAGCCATACCAATATTACATAAATCCAAAAGAAGGAGCCGCTTCATGAATACATTTATGACCCATTAAGAGAGCAGTTCTGACTTCCTAACCCTAACCTGAACTCTATCAGAGTTTTCATTGAATGATGGCTTTTCAGTATATCTATAAAAGACTGCTTTGTTATACTGTGCTAGTCCAAATGCAGACCTCTTTACCCTCCTTTTTTCCCATCATGATGGATGCATGGTTGGCACAAATTCACACCCATCTGCAGCCTCCAACGTGACTCTTTGCCTCACTCGCTCATATTGTAAAAATAATCAGCTAAATGGGTGCAACAAAGTGCAACCACATTTGACTCTACGTAGACACGCAGGTATGGTGAGAGTCCGGAATGATTACTGGTTAATGTTGGTGTCTTTTGTGACTTCTGTGAAATGAAAACAACAGAAGCACACATTAGTAGACTCTTCTTCAGCATTTAATAGCTTTTGGTTGCTTGTAGTTGCATTTGAATATTGTTGCACAAAGACTTGGCATCTGCTGCAGCTCGGTCAATGTCTTTGAGAACTCTAGCTCATGTAAACTCTGCTTTAATAAGCGTTTGCGTCAGTTCAATCCAAGCAGACCCCCCTCTCCGCTACTGTTTGCAGAGTGGTGTTATCGCATAATGTGCATACAGTTTTAATAGAGAGGTCAGGAGTTCAGCGTTAGACAGACCTTTCATGGTTGCCATCCTTTACCCTCCTTTTGTGCTGAAAAGCTGGAGCCGGAGAACCAGAAGAATGCTGCCCCATTGTGCTCGCACCGCCATGCTGCTCCGCCAGAAGGTTCCCCCGCCATCCTTCAAGCGCATATATTATAAAAAATGATAAAGATGGCATACCTGTAATTTGAAAACAGATGGTTTGGTTCTTTTGAATATTTATAACAATCAAAAACAATTTTTCCTGCACCAACCTCGCTATTCGCCCGGAGGCCAGCAAGGTGTTAAAACATTCATTTTAATGAAACCAGAAGGAAAAAAAAAAAAATATCGCCTCTTTGTTTTTCTGAGGCGAAGGAGGGACGGTTGAAGTAAATGCAGAGAGGGCAAAGAGTTGAATGTAAAGGGGGAGATGGGAGCACACGTGCGTCGGAGAACGACATGCTCAGTGCGGCCCTCGATCCGCTTGAAGTTGTAGACTTTAACAGATTGTATAAATAAAGAGCTGGAAAATAAAAGAGGTTTATCTGTTTACATCACCCAACTCCACAGATGCTGATATTCAATAAGCCACTATCTTCTTTCTTTTTGTAGGTTAATATGCTCTTGATGTCAACAGAACTCAGTTGACCTGATAATTTACCCACCCTGAAATAAAAAAAAAAAAAAAAAAAAAACATTCAGACAAACTCAACGGCATTTGATAAAAAAGAACAGATTAAGCCTTTTTTGATTTAATTTGTTTTACTTTTAGAGGAGGAGATCCAAAATTTCTGCATGTCTGATACTTTTCATTTGGCTTTTTTTGGTGCTGGGTTTTACTGTGTCCCTATCTTTTATTTGTTTTGACAAGCTACAGTGTTACTGCATGTTTCACAAGCTTTAATATTATGTCTGTATTTTCCACAATGAGAATCTAAAGTCTCTCTCTCGTCCTCTCTCCCTCTCAATCAATCTCTCTCTTTCAGAGTATGATTTCCTCCATTGTGAACAGCACTTACTATGCAAATGTGTCGGCGGCGAAGTGTCAGGAATTTGGGCGCTGGTATAAACATTTCAAGAAGACAAAAGATATGATGGGTAAGCAAAACGGAGGGGCGCAAAGTATGGCGCTCACACTTTTGTCTCTTTGCGCACACACACTCACACATACACACTCACACACACACACACACCAGTCGCCATTACAATATGTTCTCTAACCAACCATCTCTTTGTCTTCCTGCCGTTGCATGAAGCAGAAATACATTTTTATCTTGTTATCTAATAACTCAAGATTGCACCACACTGTTCTGCAGTTGAGCACAGTGTTATCTTTGATTTATCCATTATTGCTTTAACTAACACTAATGCAAGAGCCAAATTGAGGCCTCTGACTGTTTTATTTGTTATTTGTGAGCGAGTATAACACTTTAGTTTTCCATGAACAAAAGGCAGTGATGACTAGGCCACTGCCTAGTCTGAAATTCAATTACATTTTCTTATCAACCCTCTAACAACGCATGCTTTATATTATCTCAAAAAATCCCCTTTGACCCATCAGGAAATGAGGTTATATATGATACTAGTAGCACCATAGCTGGAGATAGAATTCTAGTATATTTTTATGTCTTTTGATTAAGCACTCTGTTGCGAGGCTCATAAGGCAGTGTAATGTTGAGATATTAGCTTTAACAATCTGGTGAACAATCTTTTTCTTTGCCAGTGTGCTACTGCTCACAGTGATGACAGATGAGATTTTATATCAAAATGTTTTCACAGCCTCCATGCAAATAGCGTGTTGTGATCACGTCTTATCTGATGGTTTTTTTTTCCTCCTGTTAAAGTGACAACATACGCTGGGAACATTATTTACTTCAGACCTGCTCTACTTGTGTGTTCTCTTGCATACTCCTACACGGTTTCTGTCATAATTGTTTTCTATCTGGTTTTATTTTCCTCAAAAATGGGGCTGCCGCAGCTGCCAGTGTGGCCTTAGTGTTGCTGGTGTTTTAAATGTCATATTTCTGCTTAGCTGGAGTGGGAGAGAAGTACTGTAGAAAGCCTTAACCCTGTGTTTCTTTCCTCACAACTCTGCACTGTATGCTGTGTGTGTGTGTGCGACTGTGTTTGTGTGTGTGTGTGTGTGCATGTGCGTGCCCTGCCATCCGACTGTGCAGGCATGCGCCAACCCTCCCAGCTGGAGGGCTACCTGGGGACATGTGTCCTCCGTGAGAGCCCGCGTGCCAATGCACTAGGTATGTCGCAACATGGGCACACACACAAACACACACGCACACAAACACACCCTGTTTCACTTTGGAGGACATCACATTCACATAAATGAATTCCTTTTAAGATTGACCTTAACCTTAACCACGACCACAAACCCAGTGGTTACTGTAACTTTAACCCAATCGTGGCACCGAACCTTAATGAAAAAACAAGCTTTAACCCTAAACTTGATATAGACTTGGTAGTTTGGGGACAAAAGTACATACACACTCATTTGTCTACCTTGTGCGGAGCTACATTCCTTCCTTAATACCCAAACATACTCTTTACTGCTAAATGCCAGTCTTGCTTAAACCGAATCTCAATTAAAATCTTAATCCGAAAACCAAATAAAGTCCCATTAAAATGAAAAACGACTTATTGTCTTTGTCATCTTATGGTTACACCCTTAACATCGCATCTCTTTTCAACTCGGATACATTCAAATATTGTTTCTTTTTGTTGTCAAAGAATCATAAACTGGCAAACTGGCATCTAAACTTCATTTTAAGGTGTTTCTTTTTTTTTGTATTAGTTGCTCTCAGGACATCAAGTCCTGATAAGAACAAAACCACCAAAGTAGATGCACAGCAGCAGCGGCGACAACATCTCAAGATGTGCTTACACACTTTCATACAAACTCGAGCACCCGCGTGTCCTGTCAGCCAAACCTCAGACACAAAACCTTGGCACGCTAGCTTCAGGTGCCCAACGCTCGCCCGCGGCAACTCCCCCAACCTCAATATTCATGACGGGCTGCTGTCTGCTGTAAGTGGCCACAAATGGTGAAATGCCAAGTTTGAAGGCTGGAAGCGAGAGCAGCACGGTCATCCCTCTGCGCTTTGGCAGTGGCGTCAAATGTGACTCTGCATTTACTTCACCACACTGCATTTACCAGGCAGTTTGAGCCTGAAGTCAAGTTGAATAAGTACCTGGTCACAGGTACTGGCAAGCTACTCTGCTGCTCTGCCAGCTCAAGTGGTGTTACCGGCCGCCAGGGAATGTCGCTTCTCTTCTTTTGACGTAACAGTGCAGGGAAGCCAACACAGGAGAGAGAGTTGGGTCACTTTGTATGTCTCTCGTTCTCGTTCCCTCTCTCACTCACAGTCACACACACACATACACACTCCCTCCCTCCCTCAGCCCACATCCCATTCCCATTGTGTGTTTAATCCGGGGCTCTTTTGTGGCAGGATTCCACACGAGGACTCCCGCTTCAGTGGCAGCCTTTTTCTCCCAGGGCCTGCCATGCTCTTCTGTCACCCCTTCTCTTTTCAATTTGCATGGAAATGCCTCCGTGTGCCTGTGTGTTTGTGTGTTGTGAGCATGCCCCCCAGCAGTCTGTGCGAGTGAGCATATGCACACACACACACTCACACACACACTCACATATAAATGAATAGACACGCCATACCATCAGAGCCAGGGAATGCCAGGGATTATGGGAAGAGATGTGATTATTACCAAGATTTTTTTGTTTTGTTTTTTCCCCCCACATCATTTGTTTTCGACAAACGCTCAATAGACCCGTCTTGGCCGGGTGTTTTGTGCTTGCTGACAGTTAAGAAACAGGCAGCTCAAATACACAATTATTGTGGGTATTTTTGGAAAACATCCATGCACTTAATCTTTCATCTGCTAAAAAAATTCCGCTTGTTGAAGACCCCAGCCCCCCCACCCCCCTTCCCCATAACAGCAATTTACTCTTTTCACAATCTCATACGATGCCTTTCTGTGGGATGTGGAGGCCGCGGCACACTTCGAAGGTGTTAATGTTGCCATCCGTATGAATTCTTAAACGCTGCCCCCTCACTCACTCACTCGGCATAGTGCTTGTAAAAAGCCTCAGCATATGTGCATTCCTGAAAGAGAGGCGGAAACCTGAAAACATTCAGCTGCTCCAAATGCTCATTCACTTCGATGTGGGTAGTACTTTGAATGTTAAATCATTGTTTTCATCCTCTAAGCACATAATTTAAACCTGTCTTAAAATATTCCCCAGCAGCCATTATGGACTTAAAGATTCCCAAAGCAGGAGTTGCCGCAAAAATCTCTGCCATTAAATGACACCACATGTGTGTGTGTGTGTGTGTGTGTGTATATATATATATATATATATATATATATCTTTTGTCTTACAGACAGTTCAAGTCAAGGCTTTTTAAGTACGCTCAAACTGAGGCTGTTTCTCAGGTTACACACAGTATCCTTGGATGTGCTCCTTCTGTCTCCGTTCACTGCTCCCTACATTTATATTTAGACCATCCTCCCCTAAAAATGTCATATTGGCTAGCTTGTGTTCCTTATTTTAGAATTAAGGATGTAAAGAGAGAATCAGATTTATCAGCATTGCTTCTGCCTTTGTGGACACACACACACACACACACACACACACACACACAGTTAGTCCTGTACCTACACATACACACACGCCACTGTCTCTCCAAGATTTTTCTTCCACATGATGAGGCCACAGATGTTCTGAACTTAATTTCGAAGGCATGGGTTGTGGAAGACACAGGTCAAACACAATGAAGCTCTTTTATCTGCGTTTCCATCTTTTTCTTTTTTTAACCAGTCGTTGGCTGATCAGCTGTTTCATAGCCAGTCGGGGAGGAAGAGGCCTGTGAGGGGCTCTGGTTAGGGAAAAGACACTGAACTCCTGTATCTTTATGTCACTGGCTTGGATTCTGGGATATGAACATGTGCTTCCTGCAAAAATATCATCCCTTCCCATAGGTCACAAAATTAAACAGCAATGTTTGCTAAGATTCACTCAAGGCCAAAGTTTGATCTGATGCAGAGCAGATGTTTTCCATTTCATCTGATTTTAGAGTCTGCTTTTGGTGATATTAAACTGATATTCATACTTTTGAGATTGTGGATAAGGTTTTTTTGGATTGTCCAGCACTTGTAGTTTTGGTTTTTCCTCTTTTCTACATTTCAAAACAATTAATTGACTGATGCATGTTAGTAGAAGATATATATAATCTTTTGCAGTTAGACCCATCATAATGTTTTAAAGGGGAGTGGAGATGCATGATATGATAGGAATATCCCTCTGGAATCTGTTGGTGGTGGAGGAGGGTCGCGTCGACTTACCTTAAATGACCACTGACAGAAGCAGAGAGAGGAACAGCTTTAAAGTTTGACAGCTAGAAGATGTTTGGCCAACACGGTTCAAGGCAAAAATGTGATTGGTTTAATTGAAAGAGTGAAACCCCCCCACAGTCAGCTGATGAGTTAAAAATGGAAAGAGAGTGTGGGGGGTGGGGGGGCTATAAATGATGAGTGAGTATAGGGATGGACAGTCTACTCTGAACTTTCACTAAGCTTCGTTTTCTTCTCCTGTGATTTCTTTGTGCTGTTTTAAACCAGTGATTGAGCCTGTCTTTTCTTCTTCTGTCTCTGTTCCTCCTTCCCTCCACCCTCGCCCTCCCCTTGCTCGTACTTCTCCTCCCTCTTCCTGCAGAAATGGATGGCCTGTCCGACCTGTCTCCACCCGGCTCTAACCACAACCACAACCACAACCACAACCACCTGGGCTTCTCCCAGCAGCAGCAGCCCATCCCAGGCAGCACAGCAGAGCAGACTCCTTCCTCACCGGTACCCCCGCTGTCTCACGCTCCTCCGCCACACGGTGGTCAAGCTGGTGGCCGACAGCCCCAGCTTCCAGGTCTGCACCACCCGGGCCTCGTCTCCACGCCCATCAGCCCCCAGCTGGTCAACCAGCAGCTTGTGATGGCACAGATCCTCAACCAGCAGTATGCGGTGAACCGGCTGCTGGCGCAGCAGTCCCTGTCGCAGCAGTACCTCAACCACCCACCTGTCAGCCGCAATTCCCACACCAAGCCCCTGGAGCCACAGGTGGCATCAAACACAGAGGTGTCCGTCGAGATTTACCAGTGGGTGAGGGACGAGCTGAAGCGGGCTGGCATCTCACAGGCCGTCTTTGCCCGCGTGGCCTTCAACAGAACCCAGGTGAGACAACAAAGATCTGATTTGGCAGCAGGCCGGGAGTATTCTCAGATTTAACCAAATAAATTATTATATATGCATATAAATGCAGTGCCTTATGATATGTAGTCAGTTTTGAGAAAGGCAGGAATCATTTTACGTATATTGGTATTGGAATGATATAATCATAAAAAGCATTCAGTATTTGCTACCGCGTTGAAAGTTATTCTGCATGATTTATCTTTTGTTTCACTTTTTATTTTTAATTTTATGCCCCAGTCTGACTCAGATATTCACAAGATAGTAAATCATTTTGTGTACAAACAGTACCTTTTTTAGAAATCCCATAAAAGGCCTTTGAGTTCCTGGAAAACAGCTGCTTCCGAGAAAACAGTGCATCTTTGGTGGTGGCATCATGCCGCACCACAAAAGTTACAGAGTGCGACTAAAAAGTAAATCTTGTAAATGTCATCTAAATTTTTTCAACAATCCTGTTTTTGAAACCAAACGGCACAAAACACTTCAAGTGTATCTCTCACTGTCTAAAGTTCCACACCAACGTCCTGTTTGAAAAGGAAATGCATCACATTAAGGAAATCATAAAACAATTTCATAGTTTATATCTCATTCAGAATTCTCACTCCAGTAATCTAGCACCCTTACTGTACTTCAAGACAGCTGGTGGTCTTCCATGTCAAAGACTGGTCATGGCATGCATTCTTTTCTTGCCAAAATATGTGGTTTCACTTCATAGTCACATTCCTTACACACATTCCCCAACACGCAAACAGAAGGAAGTAATAATGTCTTAAGACCGGCTGAATTGCTTTGAAGTTGCTGTGTATGGAAAAGGGTAAAAAACAGAAACTGATTAGGATCTATTAGAATTAGAACATACAACAACCCCCCCCACCCCACCCAAGAACTCAATGTGTGTGTTGTGTGGTAGAGTCAGACAGTGGTGTTTTTGTACAGATTGGCAAGCTCCCACACAAACAGAGTCTTATCAGTGGCTGATGTGAGGAATTAGTCCAACGTGCCATTGGAGAGTTTGCCTTTGGAGGATTATTTATTAGGCGTGTGTGTTTTTTCTGTCTGTTAATAAAAGGAGAGGGATGAGGGTGGGTGTCGAGTGGTGACATGAAGGGGCTTCTGTCGATGCAGGAGGTGGATCAGAGGAGGTGGGGAGGAACTGAGGCTTTTTTTTTTTTCTCCTTTTTTTTGGAGAGGAAACTGATTGACTAAAGAGAGACAGAAATGGTCGATGGCAAAGAATGATAAGCATGCACACACTGAAGAATGTAGGCAGGCCAACACACACACACACACACACACACACACACACACACACACACACACACACTGAGTACAAACATAAATGAGATGCCACTAATCTGTCCCCTGGATCTCCTGAAATGCAGTTTCCCCACCTATAAAAATGTCACTCTGCCTCTGATATAGTTTGGGTATGTGTTCACACTTGTCTGGATACCGCAGACCCATGTCTTTAAACATGACACATACTGTTATGTGCTTGGTCGTTTGTCTGACTATTAAAATGTACACATTCGTAGCTCTACTCATTTCCCAAGAGGACTTGCATGTTCAAAAAAAAAAAAAAAGCATGAGCATGTTTTCCCCATCACCTTGTTTTATTACCAAATCACACCTATTGATGGGGAGAGAAGCGGAGCGATGGTTTGCACAGTGTGTGGCCAAGAGCTGATGAAAAGGCCCAATCACACGTCTCCGATAATGGAGTCATCGGCGGCTCATAATGATGGAATTGAGCGCTATTGAAAACTAAACAGAGTATACGCTGATTGCCGTACAAGACTTTCACATCGCAGGCGAGTAGCTGCGGCTCTTATCCAGAGCTACATACGGCATGAACATGTCCAAGGTCTGCAAAATGACATGGCCAACAGTCCTGTGGGTTCAAAGGCCACATAAACGTCTCGGATTTTGACCAGAATTCTGTGTTTGTAACTTCAAAACAAGGCGCTGTAGGGAGCTGCAGGACAAGTGTTTTGCTTTGACAGTGAGATTTCACAACAGCGATGATGATGATGATAAAGAAAGCGGAGTCTAAAAGAGGTGGAGGCACTGTCATAATAGGGGGGCTCAGAAAAGAAAAGTAGATAGACGGGAAAAGCCCCACCTGCCTCTACAGACACACTGTGTAGTAAAAACCGGTCTAAACAGAGTCTGTAAAAAGCAGAATTATCACATGTCCATTGCTGTTAGTCTCCATTTACACTCATGGCTCTACTTTACTGTTGTGCTTAAGAATCCTCTAATGCGATTATTCTCCTTCTTGTTTGCCATCCTGACCCCCCCCCCACCACCACCACCACCTCTCTGGGAGCTCTGGTCTTTCTTTTCCTCTCTTTTCCCTTCTTCTGTCGCTCTCCCTCCGCTGCCTCCTCTCCACCCTCCCTGCTCTCTTCTGTCTCTCCCTCTCTCCTCCCGCCCCGTCTTGCAGGGCTTGCTGTCTGAGATCCTGCGCAAGGAGGAAGACCCAAAAACGGCGTCCCAGTCGCTGCTGGTCAACCTGCGCGCCATGCAGAACTTCCTGCAGCTGCCGGAGGCCGAGCGCGATCGCATCTATCAGGAGGAGAGGGAGCGCAGCCTGACGGCGGCCTCCGCAATGGGCGCCCCTCCACTCATCAGCACTCCACCCAGCCGACCTGTACAGGTACCACAGATTTTATTCCTCCCTGCTCGTGCTGTGGTGTCCCCGCACTCACATTTGAGATAACTGTGGTCTTGAAAGTAACTCACGGCCTAATTAGCTGATTGAAGCTTTAGTCGTACAAGCATTTCTTTGAGTCAGAGCTGCTCTGTCGACAAATTGAAATAAACTTTTATGGGCAGAGATGTTTGTTCACAGTTGCATTAGAATTTAACGTCAAGGGGTAAAGGCAGATTTATACTTCTCCAAGGCTTTCTGGTGGTGCCGTTGTAGATGCTTACAGCACAGGATCTGATTTATGGCTTGACTGAACAATTGTTGTAGCACCTCTGCAATACAAGATGAATATGTCATGTCACGCATTGTAACGCGGTGCTGTGTATCTGTTTTGCACCTAAAGGATGCATATTGACATTTTTTACTCACTCTGTAAAAGAGAACAACAATCACGGCGGGAAGAACTGGAAATGCTTTTCTAGATTATTCAATACAAAGTTGTCGGGCATTCCTAAAAGGTAACGCTTAGCATTTGTTCTGGGTTCTGCATTATCAACAAACACTGTCAGCGGCAGAAACATTGCAAAAATACAAAGCAGCCCCAGGTGACCATTCACACCCACGTGTGTGTTATTTCTGAGGGATGCACATCAGCTGTGGTGGAAACCTCTATGTAGATACAAAGGGAAGCCAAACCCAAGTCAGGGGAACAGGAATCCAGTCAGGTTACTAGCCACACTAACCAACTAATTAATTGACTTTTGCAAAAATCTTCTAACGCACAACCTTGTTTACCCTCCTTTGAATTTGCCACCCAACTTGCGCCATGAAAAATGTCTTTGCGCTGCCCATCGAGGGGTAATGAGATCAGCTCTCTCTTCACAGCGGCCACGATTAAGGGAAATATTTGTAAAACTAAAAAGACTTTCTGCACCAAATCAGAATATGGTGCAATGAACGTTCCAGTGGCTGAAAAGAGAGCAGAATCTCTATGTTAGGGAGGGAACAAAAGTGCAGCCACAGTTCATTTCAAGATATTGTTTGTATTGTGCGAGCATGTTTAGAGACGGTCAGGGCTGACGACAGGTATGCAGGCACGAGAGCATGTAAGGAGGTTTGAGTGTTTTTAAGAAGCTGAATTAAGAGACAAAGGGATGACATTTTGTTTAACCTCTTGTCCGTCACTAGGTTTGTCCATGACAGCCAGTAAATTCCTATAGTCTATAGGAGAGTAAAAACTGTGCATCTCAACGCTTCGTGTGCTTGCACACATTTCTTCTGCATGAACAGAGACTCTCATGCTGCACTCATTAGCACAATGTTTACATGTGAGGACAGCAAATGTGCATACAAGCACCACCCTAGCACAATGTTTTGTTAAGCACCCTACATCTCCCTCCATTGTATCAGGCTTCAAACCTGTCTGGAAACATGTGGAATAAATAAAAGCCCATTCAGTCCATCACTCGAGAATATACTTTACATTCCTCCTGCATTTAAATGAGTTGTAGATCATCCCCGCCCTCCCCACACAGGTGAGAATGGTGCACAAATGATGGACAATTTTTTGTGCTAATTTTGACCTTTTACCATGCATTAGGCAGCATTAACAGCCCTCCCATTTTAAAAATAAAGCTCGCTCAGTGAAGACGAGCTCAGTGAAAGATCAAACATCGTGTAGTCAGTGCCCGTTTCAAAATCACTGCGCACCACAGCACAACTTTGTACCCTCACCGCAAATCAGTGTCCCTCATTTAAAAGGTATGTGGCAACTTTCTACCACTTAAGCCCATCTGAAGTGCGGTCAGCTGCATCTGGGAGGTGTGCGAGGCGGACAAAGGCCTCCTCTGTCCTGTCCTCCGTGAAGATTTGGCTTTTATTTACGTGAGGAGAAAAGAACGACAGAAACTCGGGCCCACCCATCTCCAAAATGGAGCCACCCCCTGAATTTACTCAGCGTGATGGCGGTTTCTGTCTTTACAAAACCAGAGAGAAAGAGACGCATTCTGAGGCAGCGGTGCCGAACTTAAGCTGGGCCACTTTGCAGTTCACGGCTCATCTTTACAATCAGGGGCTGTGTCAGCGCAGAGTGGACCTTTGCACAAGAATAAAAACATTTGCGTCCACCTTAATAATCCAATGTTCAGGTTTTGGTTAACGTTGCAGAAGAAGATGGAGATTTTCAACCGAATTTTTTAGATTTTCAATAATCACATTAGATGAATTGGAGATCCACTTGCTTACAGAAAGCACCGTGGGTCTTTTAGCATATCTGAGACCAGCTTACAGAGCTGCAGAGATGGATAACAAAATAGAAATGAAATTTGCAGCTGAACAGTAAACACACTGATTACAACGTGGCATACAATCCGTAACTATTTCGAACCTGACCCAGAATCCAAAGCCTGTAGTTAGTGGTTTTTATTTTCACATCACTCAGAATACTGTTGGCACATCAATAGAATATCTCCAGGCCTAATATACATCACCTGTATGACTTAAGCACATTGACATTTATCATGTAGACCTGCTCCTACACAGGGCGACTCTCACACGCACACCCACAAACACTCACATTCTCACACTCATGCACCTGGCCATCTGCCAGCCTCTCCTATGGAGCAATGCGGTGTGAATTCAAGCACATAAATCAGCCGGGGTGGCAATTGAGCCAGAGACAGAGGAGGGTTTTTATTGGCCTCATAAAAACAGATGCAGAGGTATGTTTCTCTCACGTGTGCTGATGGGTCGGCGCAACTCCCTTAAAGCCAGTAAGTGCACGTCCCAGCCTTAACAATTAGCTCGACATGGTAACCTACCGTTCAGACTGACGAGCCCACGTCGAGCTGTCGTAAAAAAAAAAAACAGGATGAAAGGCCACGAAACCCTCCGACATTCCAGTTTCACCACAAATTTGAGGATTCTGTGATTGTTTTTAACACATAAAGGAGCTCATATTTGGTGTCTAGACCAATACTTGAATATATATATGTTTTTTTTAGAGCGTCTTGAGTTAGTAGCTGTTGGTGTTATTATGGTTTATTTGAATGCCATGTACTCATACCCAACCCTGTCGATGTCTCCTTCAAAAGGGCTCATATGGAATGATTCATATGCTAATGGTTCTTGGGTAATGCTTTTATTAGTATACTTGTTACCTTGTCAAAGGATTTTTGTCAAGATCCAACAAGCCGTTGAATGAAGATGATTTGATTTCACTTGCCTTGCATTTATTTTTTAATCACCAGCTTGACATAAGAATAATAACATTTCATACAACACATCTAAGTGTTTTTGAGCATAGCAACGCTGGAGCCATGCGTGGGTGTAATCTACTCTCCTGTGTGTGTGTGTGTGTGTGTGTGTGTGAGATGGTTGCATGCATGAACGTGCGTGTATACTTGTGTTTAGCCAGCTTACCTTTATTTTTCCTCACCTGAGCCTAAACAAGTGTGATTGTGTTGTGTTCCCGACACTGCAGCCCCGGAGGGAAGACTGTAACAGCGTAAGGCCCGAGGACTGGAATCCCCGAATCCCTGTGGGCATTTCCCCTGTGAGCAAATAACTCCACCCACCTCACCTCACCACTTCCACCACCTCCAGTCTGAATGCACACACCCAACAGTCATTTTTATTTCACAACATTAATAGGAGCATCGTGTGAATTTAACTTTCAAGTGCAAGGCTGATATTTACATTTTGATCTGTTTTTGTTTGAAAAATTGTCAAAATATATGTAGAATAGTCGCACTGCATCATTTTACACTATATAAAGCTCAACATTTCATAAGTACATCTGGGTCAAATAAAGCTTTTGTTTGTGTATATTTCAGCCTAATTTGATATCAAAAAGTCTGGAAAGATAATTTTATTGCACATTACAAAACACAGATGCAACGTATTTTGGATATCAGCCGTCACACATGATGAATATTCATACAGTGACCCAGTCCAGGCACACTACCAAAATCTGTTAAATACAAAAAAAATGTTCAATATCTGATATCAGAGTTTTAAATGGAAAATGGGTATGAGTTTTAGCATTTCTTTATTTCTTCGCATCTGATCTCTTTTAACCAGGTGAAACCATCGCCTCTGCCCTGTGAGTGGAATGGCAAAACGGAGAACTGCATCCTCAACATCAACTCCACCATCTACGACGAGATCCAGCAGGAGATGAAGAGGGCCAAAGTTTCCCAGGCTCTGTTCGCAAAGGTGGCTGCCTCCAAGAGCCAGGTACTGGAACACATGCTTAGCACCTCTATGAATAAACACAGAGGGAGAAGGTTTGCTACTCTGATGCTGATATAGATATTTAGGGTTTTTTTTTTCATTGCCTTCCTCCAGAAAACTTAATTCACACAAAATTTGAAGAACTTTGTGCTTTATCCACCACTGAAGCCACAAAAAAATCATGAAACAAGGTTTTTATTCTGTAGACAAAATCTAGTCTGTGAAAGTCTTCCCCCTCTATTGGTTAAAAGGCAGCTCAATGTATAAAAGCTGTTAATCATTTCACAAGGTCTCACCAAGTAAAGAAGCTTTTACAGCAGTACTGATGTGCAATAAATCCAAACCTGAAATTCTAGAACTGCTTATATACTCGTTCAAAGAGTCCCCCCCCCCCCACGCACACACACACACACACACACACGGCTGTAAAAGATCCTTCAGCTTTGAAGCAGTCCTGTCGATGTCCAAATGAGCCAATCCTTGACCTGAGGAGCACCGGGTGCACACAGACTCTTAACACACACATAAATACACTCGTGCAAACTTCCACACCCAGTCTATACAGAGAACATAAAAAAGATGATCATATAAACTGAATATTTAACGCTACATGCACATGTCATCATACAGTTGAACTCCATCGACACTTCCTTCAGTGCACCACTGCGACATTATCAGCGTAATGACACATGTCCTCTTCAGTGTAAGTTTGGAGTTAAGCAGTCAACACTGTTTGAACACCAAACAAGCCTGTTTATATTAGCTCCGCTCAGTAAGACGATGGGGCCCCAGTTATCTTCTCCCAGAGAGCAGGGTGCTCACACAATACAGGCTTGTGTGTGTTGGAAACAAGGAGGAAAGACACACGACCAGTTTAACTCTTTACTAAAAGTAATTTAAAAAATGGAGCACTAAAGAGTTATTATTAAAGGTTTTCATGTGTCTTTCCGAGGCAGAGTTGGGAAGATTTCCACAATTGTGCCTGATGAAGAAGATGGGGGGAGAAATAGATCACCAAGGGCGGAATAATCTAGAAATATCTGCGAAGGCTTTATTTTTTTCTTGCTGATTAGGATGATTATACCCTCAGATAGCTTTGTTTTACCAAATTGCAGTTTGATGCACAAACCACTGTTTTTGTTAAGGAGTTCAAAGACTCCTTGGAAGGATGGAGAAAGAGAAAGGGGGAGAGCGAGGCGGTCGCAGCATTAACTCGAACATGTCTCTGTCTGCTCAAAGGGAGGCTTGTCTGGGAACAGGTTTCCACTGTGCCTTCTCCACCTCACTCCCATCTTTCTGTCTTGCCCCTCTACCTCTCTCGTTCCCCCGATTTCTGCCTCTCTTTCACGTTCCATTCATGGCAGGCGGGTGTGAATGTGAATTGAGCAGCAGATAAGAAGTGTGCTAATTATGCCTGTGAAAAGGGGCCTGGGAGAGCACTTATCTCTGGCTCCATCTCATAATGGGCGCTCCCCGGGCAGCTGGTCTCCCCCCTTACTACCCAGCCGGCATTGCCACAGCTACCAACACCGCCAGGCCAGGCCTGCTCCTCCCCATCAGGACCCTGAACCCTAAAAATCTGATGCCAGCACCCAGCTTTCAATGGTCATGTCCAAAAAAATCCTGTACTATCCAGCATTTGTCTTATTTCTTTTTTGGGCCTTTTTGATTTTGCTTCCCAGAATTCACATGACAACATGGGGAGGTTTTCCTGTGATGTTGTGTCTTTTGTCCCTTCCAGACATTGGAGCTGTAGGATTTCCATGTTCTATTTCATTGAAAGCAGTAGAGCTGCAACAATTGCTAGTCAATTAATCAATTAGTTGATGAACAGAAAATGAATCTGAAGGTTTCAGTCAATAATTACATTTGCTGAACCACTTTACAACCAAACATCACATTTGCTGATTCACGCCTCTTAAATGTGAGTATTTGTGGCTGATCTCATTGTTTCCCATTTGCTGTGCTATGTCATTGTAAACTGAATATGTTTGGTTTTTGGACTGTCGGCCAGACAATAAGAGAATATGACACCTGGTCCTCAAATGATCGGCATTTTTCACAATTTTCTGACGTTCTGTCGGCCAATTGATTAATCGCAAAGGGTATTGGCAGATCAATTGATAATGAAAATAGCTGTTAGTTGCAACCCCAGCAGTGATTTCCTCTGTTCTCACTATGAACTACTATCCATAAAACACACATGCTGTCGGGTCTGACATGGGTGAATGATGCTGGTTTAAAGATATCAGATTGTGTTTGTAGCTTGTTCCCAGAATATGGACTCGCTGCTCAGATTAGATTCTCATCTCGACATATTCCAAAAAAGCCACTGGTGCCACTGCGGAATTGAACAAATGACTACTTAATGTGACCACGGAATTTTTGTTGGGAAAGGACATTTTCTCTAGGATACAGGGTGTAGAGTAAGTCTGTTAATTGTTCATGAGCGTACCACAGTGCATAAGTGTACCATAGTGTGAATAAGTCAGCCATGAAGAATGGCTAAATGTATATTTAAATGGCACGTTGTAAACGACAGCTGAAGTCCAGAGAGGTTTGCAGCTTTGCAAGAGGAAAATAACCGCCATCTAAGCCTTGAGTAGAATACCACGCCAGCAGAGACTGCTGCTACTGAGGTTGGGAGTGCAGTGTGGATGTGGTTGGTGATGAGGATGGAGGATGGGCTGGACTGGCAGGATGCCCATATGGGGTCCAGGGAAATAATCGTGGGGGGAGGGTGGGGAAGAGGCCTCATTGCTGAGGCTGGCACCGTCCTGTCAGCTTGGTGTGCAGTTCAACCTCTGCCTCTTCAGCTCAGCTTAGGATTTCCCAGCATGCTTATGCAAGCACAGGATCAGGTGACCAGGATCCGTTGGTATCAGTCCCATACAGTATATGTGTGAGTGCGAGTGCACCTTGTAGTGTTTCTTAGTGTATTCGTGTACAGCACATGGGTCGAGTCACAGAGAGACAGGTGATACAGCTGAGAAGAGAGGCAGAGGAGCAGAGGAGATCTGAGAGGAGAGAAATAAGAGATGCAGAGTTGAGGGAGGTCATGAGTATTACTGGTCCCTGGGGTAGAAAAGGAGTAAAGAGGAGTCTATGCTTATGCAGTGTATACACTGTACATAGATGTTAGCCCCTCTGAGCATCAAATATGGTTTTATGTGCAGGCCGATTTTGAATGTGTGTGTTTGTGTCAATGTGTGCTGGGGGGGGGGGGGGTCTGGAACACAGCCATCCTGTCCTCTCTTAGGGCTCGTAACCACAGCAGGCCGCTGCCACCCCTCAACTGCCCACCCTCCCTCACACATTCAATGTTGCATTTCAATCACTCTTTTACTGCCCCATATTCAGAGTAGTAACTATAGAGCAGTGAATCTAACCCGAGCCATAGTACTTTATCAGATTAATGGTCGCCATTCACTTCAAGTCTGGAAATACATATTTTTTTTAAGTAATCTATGCAGCAATTCTGATTTATTAGGACAGATATTAAGTTTCCTCTTTGATAAAATCAGAATCGTTACTCATGATCCATTCCTTAATGATTCAAACTGATCAAATGCTCCATCTTCATTTCGCTTCAAGAGATGTCAGATTTGGAGAAAACATCAGCGTGCCGCTGGTTCAAATCCAGCGCCGGCGATGCCAGAAGCAGCCATATTCGCCCAAACGGCCCTTTTCACTTTAGCCTGCAGAGGTGCAAGCAATGGTCTGGATAGCCTGGAGTTGATGTCAATATTATGAACTGGCTCAGTCGGGCTGAGGCGCTATCGAGCGAGCCACTGTACTTTGTTTTCATTCACGTCAACAGGGGAGGCTTGCTGTGTTGGCTAGCTTGGCAGAGAGGGCGGCTAATGTTCAGTTGAGCAATGGGAGGTTAGCTGAGGGTGGGGTGAACTGGGTTGGGGGCAATCCTTTGACACGACTTTTATGTTTAAACATCCCTGACACTTCCTGAGAGGAATTGCGCAACGGATAGAATCAGAGTCCCTGCTGTCATAAAACAAGCACCCTGGGAGCCCCGAGCTCTGCGGCGCTCAAAGCCCTCCGACTCCTCAATGACCAGCAGAGTACAGAACGCAGCCACCACCACCAACACCGCCCTCTCTCCCCATCTCTCTTTCTCTCTCTGCCTCTCTCTCCCTCACTCATTCTCCCCTGGAAGAGGCTACGCTAATTAGCCAGGCTCTAATGAGACAGAATGGCACTGATCTGGTCCGCCGCTGCGCCACCGGGGGGGCCAGGCGGGGGGGCTGGTGCAGTAGGGGGGAGAGGGGCGAGCGAGGGGGGAGGTTGGTGTATGCCATCTGTCACCCCGCACCCGCCTGGCACGGCAGTCCCTGGAGTAGAAGGTGGGGGGGTGGTGACGGTGGGGCGGGGGAGTGAGCGCCTTGTTGGTCTGGAGAGGTGGGGGAGTGGGTGGAGGAGGGTGGTGGCGGGTGGGGACGCTGATTCGAGTAGGAAGGGAGGGTGACGGAATAACTGGAACTGCTTCCATCATGTTGGGAAAATGACTAATTTCCTGTCAGGGGTTGAATCTGCTTGGTGGTGGTGCATGTTTCATGGGGGCTTGAACGCTTTTCTTAGCTTTAATCTCAGATATTACGCACATGAGCGCCCCGACCAGACTACAGCAGCCCGACGACACACACACACACACACACACACACACACACACACACACACACCACTTCTATAACCCAGCTCTGTCCAATGGCTGCTTAACAAGAGGGGCAGATGGCTGACCTTTTGGGTGTCTGTTTCTAGATTGTGACCGTTCAGAGGTTTGTCTGTTAGTGAGAAGCCACTTGGGGTCCGTGCGTTAGAAGTCATGTTTTGCATGAAGAGTTGTATACAAATGGCAGTAAATGACATCCAGTAATAGTAATAGTAATTCACCCAGCGAAGATGTTATCAGATCCTTTTTAATATCAGGGACTGCTAGGGGCTGTGTGTTGGAGTGGTACACTGAAACTTTGCTCCACTTTTCACAAGTTTTTCTTACTGTGCTACAGCGTCAAGATTTTGTTTTTTTTTGTGGACTCACAATTGTCCACACCTCTCTTTCCCTCAAATTAGGCATATCAGAGTGAGCATATTACAACCCCGAGGGAGGTAAAAGGGCCGTGACTGTTTATTAATTGATTTATTTATTTATCTCTTGTGCCTGCTTGGTTATTAGGTTGCCATGGGAAACAGGCTAGGCCAGATCCTCTCTATTATTAAAGACACAATTTCTTGAACTGGAGACCCAGCTGTCTGAATAATTAATTTAGCGAATGAATTATCTTGCAAACGGTAAGACTTCCCCTCCCTCTGAAATGAGCCTATCTCTTATTGTTTAATGGGCAGTGGAATTCCCACCAGCCTGTTTTCTTCTTACTGCCCGTTTCACCGAACCCTCCTCCTCGTTGCACGAGCTCGGGGTCTCACTGAGCATGCCCAGAGCACTTTGTGTCTCTCCTGCCATCTCTCTCACTTACGCCTTACATGCCACCTCTCACCCCATCTGTCTCCAATTGCGCAACCCACCCCCTCCTCCTCGCCTGCCTCCTACCCTGCCGTCCAAAGTAAGACTGTGCCCTGACTGTCAGGACTCCCAATTGTGTCCTCACCATCACCTCTGATGCATTATGATATGACGAATGTTTTCTAGTGCGGAGCAGGTGTTAGCCAGTTTGCTTCTTAACTGAATTAGCACTTTTCTAATAGTTCACCAGCCCTCTCTCAACAAATAGTTCACTTTTTAGGTCTAACAAGTGCTTATCCTACTAGCCACATGTCTAACCTTACCAGTCCTCACCCTCAGCTAGCTTGTTGGCAAATACTACGCTTGTCCCAGTGACAGGTACAGTGTTTTGCTAGCTCTTTCTTCCCTCCAAATGTTCGCTAGCTAACCCTCTCCCACTGTCTCCACTTCTCCTGACAGACCACACAGGGCTTGTTCTGAGGCCCATTCTCACTAATCTGATCAGGCAGGCAAATACGCCGGGAAAAGCGCTTTAATGATCCCCCTAATTACCTCAAGTCAATACCAACTGTATTATTAGACTCGGGGAAAATATTCCATTAGGGTGCCCCCCGTGGGAGTCCCCCCTGTGCACGCTGATGTCACGCGCTGCGCGCCCCCTACACTTGTAATTAATTTTATTTACACACTCAGGAATGCACAAGGTCGCACCTGCAGCCCGGAGCCGCCCGACTCGGCCCGCCTAATCAGATCTGTCATAATTATCATTCTGCATGCTTCTGACACACGCCGGGAAATATTTCAATTTAACTACAGCCACTAGCTCCGGCAGATGCAGTCTGAGAGAGAACGTGTGTGTCTGTACGAGTGCGCGCGCGTACAGGAGTGTGTGTGGCTGTGCGAGGGGGAATTGCATCGGGAGATATTAGGATCTATCCAAGTGCTCACGCTGCTGCTTGTGTGCACTTGGTTCTGCTGGCATTATTTGCTTTCTCTCTCTGTCTTTGACTGTCTCCCCTCTCTGTCCCTTCCTCTCTCTTTCTCCTCACTATTTTTACAATATACTGCGTGAAGCGAGCCTGAAGGAGGACATATAAGTTGCCCTCTCAGCCATGTACAGAGACACATTTGATTTCGGTGTTTACTTTGTTGCCGCTTGTATAAATATTCTATTTTGAGTTGAAGATGAATTTCCAAGTTGAACTGGACACACGGCCGTACCACTGAATAAACAACTGCATATGAGGACCTTCTGTTTGAGAACAGTTTTTTGGGATGAAAGTGTTTTCAGTTTCATTAGTAGTATCTGAAGTAAACTTGTAGGCCAATTAAGAGCACTTATTTAGCTGACATAGACAATTATCAGGTTCTCCGCTATTTCAATCCCTAATTCAATAAGATCAGTCATGATTTATCAGCTTAATTATGCTTTGATATTAGCAATTACACCCCAGCTTTGAATTAAAACTCAATCAAGCTCTTGTAATTGATGGAATCAGACTCCATGTAGGTGCTTTCTGTGTTTGTAATGTTGCTGCCGCTGTTGTTTATTTCTAGTTCATCTTCACTGTGTTTGTTGTCTTCTGTGCATTCATCCTCCATCTGCCTCAGCAGTATTGAACAGAACAGATTATAAACAAGAGGTAAATTTGTGGTAGGAGAACAGTGTTTGAACGTTCAGTGTGCTGTGCAGACTGCACTGGTACCCAAATATCAGCCCACGACCAGGCTAAACTAGATTATGGTGTAATTTCAACAATACTAATATTTGATACAAAAAGGCACAACGGCACTGTAGCATCGTCTGTGACTCAGTTTTCAGCCATTTTGTACACATAAACAGTCTGAGGTGCTTTAGTGGACAAAGAGAACACAATTTCATTAAAGTGTGATACAGACGGATATTTAAAGTGAATTTTATTACATTTTTGAGATAAAATATGTTGCCTGCAAATGTTTTGTCAGTACTGCCTACAAATAATGAACTTATTAAAACATCCTTGCGGTCTGTTTAGTAAATATTCATATTTAATATGTTCTCTTGTAGGTTTTCGACTATTTAACATTTATCTTACTCAGAATCCAACACAAGTAGGCTGTGGTTGGAACGGGGAACTCCCAGCTTATGTTACTGTCACTAAGTTGCGTGCTGTTGTGTATAAAGAAGAACTTGTGGAAAAAAACAAGACGTGCAGTTAAAAAAAAAAAAAAAACACTGTAACCACACAGATGTTTAATGTTCTCCATTTTAGATGGACTGGTCATTTGCCTTCGGCTATTCTTTATGCTCCATCTGCCTCTATTTGGTTGCTCGAAAATTCCCTGCACACTTTATTAGTTCGGCAGCCATGACGTAAACTGCCACACAGAACTGGTCGGTATTGTTTCTGGGAGCAAGCGCTGACACAGAGGGCCATTTCCTGCATAGTCATGCCTTGCCTCCACAATGTGTGCGGTGTTAGCTGTCAGTCTGTTATTGTTGCGAACTCACTTATTGTATCTGGAGAGGTCGCAACCCCTCTTCAGAAAACGTTGACTGTTTGGCTAAGACTTCTCCATGTCGCAGCTCGAATAGAGATTAATTGTTTGGCATGTATGATTCAGACTGGCAAATTTCTCTCCTAAAGCTCAGCCACTGACATCCTCACAAAAGAGGATAGTGACACAATCTGGCAACCGCAATCTGGAAAGCATCCACTCTGACAAGACATCAGAGTCATATCAACGTGATTTAATAACAAAGAGAGATTTTTTTTTTAAAGGCAAGTTTCAAATGATTTAGATGACTCAGTTTTTAATCCTCAAAAGCCTCCCCTAAGAGAGAAGCAGCCCCATGGTTGGTACATATGAGAACTAGAAATTTCATCATCTATTACTGCGTTCGCGAATCCAACCATCCTTAGGGCCTATCTGTCATTTCCAAACGATGTCTGTTTGATCTGTCTGTTGCCTCCATATGAATGCTCAGGACCAGTGTGTGAATTAGAATCAGATGGCGAGGTTATTAAAAATGATGCAGAGGTAAATAAAAATGTAGCTTAACTCTAAATTCCACTCTTTGATCGCCATATGGTGAAAAGCCTTATGGTATCAACAAAGTAGTATATTTTTAGAAAAAAATCCATTTCCTTTATCTGTATGTGATTTTTTTTTTTTTTTTTTTTTCTTCACACCCGTGTGAATTTTTTAACGACTTTGTTTGCTCGCTTCTGTCGAGTGCTCTTTTCTGTCGGCCAGTCATGTATCTGATGATGAAAATGGTTAGAGGTGAGCTGGTGGGTCCCTAGTTTAGATTCCCTGAATTGTTGGGACCGAGCAAGGGTGTATTTATGCTTCTGCATTGAACTGTTTTAGCCCCGACGGGGTCCTCCTTAAGAACGCAACGACATGTCGGGAGATAGAGGCTACGTAGAGACTGCATTAGAAATACAACACGGGGCATGTTGGGGAAAAAAGGCTCAGTAATCTTCTTTCCACTAATGCAAGAACAAAGCCATTTCCAGTGCAAACCTTCTGAAAGACTGCAAACACGATTACTTTGCGTATGTAATGAATGCACAGTTCAGTAATCTTCTCCTTTCCTATACCGAGACAAATTTGTATGTTGAGATCTTGCTAGCAGTCATTTTTAGTGCAAACCTTGCGCTTGCCGTGATCATCTCCTTATCGCACTCAATGAGAGTATAAACATGATTACTTTGGGTATGTAATGAATACACAACATAACCATCGTTATTCAGCTAGTGTTGCAGTGAGGCTATGATAATAATCAATGGGTTAAATCCCACTTTGAACCATGAATTAATTCCTGCCCTGCAAGCAGTGATGGTGGGACCACCAGAACACCTCCACAGAGGAGCATACATTTGTATTGGCTCTTGTCCTTTCGTTGGAGGACTAAACTGACTTCCTTGGGGATTTTAGGCCTTTGCCCAGCTTGACCCACTATCTAATGGCACCAAAATCATCTCTGTTCGTTGTTATTGGTTCATTTCAGTGCTCATGTTATCCCTGTGACGTACAGTGTATAAGGGAACTGCTGCATAGCATGTGGAGCAACTGTCACCGACTATAGAGGTTAAAGAAGACATTGAATAAAGACAACAAATAAGACTTTCTGATGTCATGGTTGGTCTATGAGCAAGGCGCAGTGTGTTCTCCATTATGTTTTTTAGCACACTGTTGCCGTCCTTCTAATTGCCATTGCAGTTCAAATAAGGCCACTGACCCTATTTCCGTTGCCCTGTCTTCCTCCTACTATGCCAAAGATTATTTGTACAGTCACTCCGAGCTGTTCTATTTGCATATAAAGACTTATTCTTCCCCAAAAAAATCTGGTCCTGAATTGTGCAGTCAATTATTGCTTATTGTTGCGGGAGATTCGCATATGCCCGAGCATCAGGAACATTTCAACACTCCACTGTCGTCAGCAGATGGGCGTCCACCATGCCGTAATGTTTTTACAACACAGCACACGTTACCTTGCGGGGCGAACACGCACGTGCAGTCGCCAGTTAGGCTTGCTCAGGGAGGAGAAGCATGTTATCGGCTGCATTTATCTGCATAGTGTTGTCTGCCAGTGCTGGGCCTCTGCCAGGTTCAAGGAGGAGGAAAAACAATAATGCATTGTCTTCCCTCACTTTTAGCTCTCTCCCTTGTTCAGACACAGAAGAGGTTTGTCTGGCTGCCTCCGAAACAGTCCTGTCCTCCAACCAGCCAGCCACAACAATGGTGACAATCATTTCTTCATCTGTGATTTTTGGCCTTTTTTGTCCAAATGGCCCAAATCTAAATGTGCTCGATATAGTCGCACACTCTGCCGGTTATTGGGGTTGAAACTGAGGCATTATTTTTGGTCACGCAGTAATCAGAGGAAGGGTGGGTGGGGGGGGGCTCAAATGGCAAATTGATGGACATCTGTTGGCTTATTTTATTTATTTATTTTTGCAGTGGCCGAGGTCAGCCTGATGGGACTGATAACAAGCAAACGAGATTAGAGGAAAGGTGTTGGCCTGGCCGTGTGACAGACCTCTGTCTGTCTATCGGTCTGTCTATCTGTCTGTCTGTCCGTCGATCTGTCTGTCTGTGTCACAGCAAAGCCAGTTAGTGTTTCTCTGAGCTTCCATGTTGGGGGTGTTTGCAGTGGTAGTTTGGTGGTGAATTGGTGGGTGGTTTGGGCGGTGAATACCATGCTGTTCTCTGACAGAGCAGTCCTATGCTCTTATTGGCAGCTTGTGACTGCAGCACTCACATACACGGTGAACCACACTGCATAGCTGGGTGAATCTCACGCATGAATTCAACTATTGTGTTGCAAGGAAAATATTTTTATCAGAACACCCGGTTGCTATTTATACCAGGACTATACAATAGTGCGCTGAAGAGTTTATTACCCTTTTAATTTGGCACCTTATGACCCCAGAGCCCCATGAGCCTCTGGTCAGATCTGCGTCTGCTGTAAAACAAGAAAAGGCTGGTGCTTCTTGATTGCCAGTCCCATCGTTTGAAACTAATTAATAATTAAGCAACGGTGACCTAGAGGCAGCGGATTATTGTGCAATATTGTCGCAGGTGTGTGCCAACATAGCAAGATAATCCTATGCCTGTCAGTACTTATTGCTTCGATGAACCTGTTTGCAGCATCTGTGAGTTCAACTGAGAGATGTATTTAGCATCAAAATGAACTGTCTTTCTAGATCACTACTTTGTGGTGTGTGAGGTAGTCATGGTTGAGGAAAATGCATTGGTTTTCATCAGTGGGTCAATTGAGATTGTCAGTATTTGTTTTGGTAAAAATGTCCCTAAATGTCCTTTCTGAGCAGTTTTGTGAGGACGTCATCTTGTGATCTGCCAAATAAACAGCACTGCCATGGACCAACTGATGCCACCAGACCGTTTCTGACAGCATCACTATAAAACAGACCTGCTCGGAGTTGTAGAATATTTCTACCAGGCATAATACAGATAGATATAGTTAGTTTTAGTTTTATTGTGTCACCATCTTGTCAAATCATTTCTTAAGAAACATTAAATGTCCCATAGTGGTCTGAATTAGTGGTGCGAATGTATAGTCAGCAAAATGTTTTATTATCACTAAATCTCGCCAGTTATTTTCTCGACTAAATAATGAATTACTTTGTCTATAAAAGATCCAGATATTGGGGAAAAATCCTAAATCTCAGTGAGATGTAATTAGATTCTTTTGTTTTGTCCGACCAGCGGTTCAGAATTCAAAAACACATGCACCGACAGTGATATCAAATAGAGAAAATAGTTTTGGGCTGTGTCCTGTGTTTATAGAGCAAAACTATATGAAAACTATTTCTAATATGAGTGAAAGTCTGCTGTAAGTGATCATCAGCCATCCAGTCAGACTTTATTGGAAGCGTCCTCGGTCTGGTTCCTGTCCCTGATGTACTTGGCGACTTTGATGGTTGAACCGTGGCACGAGAACATTTCTTGACTGAACAAGAGTCGTTGTGGAACAGTGAGTACACACTGTTATCTGTGTTGGCCGCCAACTGGGCCCGTTCTGAACTACCTGTTCTGTTTATTTATAGAGAGCCCTTAATGATCTTCAACAAAACAGAGTACACTGGATTGAAGAGCCCTAGATTTTTTGTTTTCTGGACTGTGTTGGAACACTTTAGTGGCAGGGGCAGCAAGTTCCATGATCCAATCAAGAGCGGTTGGTGCTTGTCAGCTGCAGTGGAGAGGCTCAACAAATTACATTAAACAATAAAGAGGAAAACAGATTTGCTACAGTATGGTAATGTTGGACGGGAATGTTGAGCATAAAATCTTGTTAATTTGGTCATTCTAAGGAAACAATATTGATATATAGGTAAGTTTTACTCCAGATAAATTCCATGATGCTTTACATTTTAGAAAAAATAAGTTTTATGCGTATAGCATATCCCAGTTTATCTTCTTTTTAAAGTTTACAGACAACAAGGGAGTCAAGTCACTAACTTCTCTCTCTCTCTCTTTCTATTTCTCACCATCTCCATCTCTCTCCCCTCCCTTTATTCCCGCTGCCTCTGCCTGGCCTGTGGAAGCAATGCAATTAGACAAACACAAACAAAGCTCTTGAAACTGCCATGGAAAATGCTGACTGTCCATTGTCCACAGTGCTGGCCGGGTGCGGCACTAACTGCTGTTTGACGTACATCACATAAAAAATGTTTAGCAAATGTTCGCCTTTTTTTGCGCCGTGCGATTCTTCCCCTCAGCTCCGTCAATACGAGCTAAATGTCAGCCCAAAAAACTGTAGAAACTCGGGCGGCAAAGCAAAAAGCCACACAAACGAACATTCACACTTGTGAACTAATAAACTCTCTGTACTTTATTTCATCAAATGGACTTCCTGGCATTTAAATGGAGTTCACGTCGTGCCTTTGTTTGATTGGCTCTGCTACTTTGGGTTTAATCCTGCTGGTTTGGGGAGTGTTTGAGTTGGATTACTCCATCGTTGGGCCGGGGTACTGTTTCTCTGGCTTTGACAAGATGGTGTGTGGTGGTTTGTGTGTGTGTGTGTGTGTGTGTGTGTGTGTGTTCTTCCTCACTACCGAATCAGCTGAAACCACAGACAGCCCAACTGGAGCGCCGTCCAAATCCCTCTGCATGCAAATTAAAAACGCAACAATAAACGTGGCAAAGGAACAAGGTGGGCATGCAGGCTTTACGGCCCCCTCTACCAGCTCTCCTCCCTCTCTCTCTCTCTCTCCCTCTCCCTCTTTATGTCTCTCTCTTTTTCTCCCCCTTTCGGCTTCCTCCAAAACCCCTCCTGGGTTTGATGTGGCTTATGGGAGGAGTTGGAACAGGGGACAACCAAACTGCTGAGTTATCTCTTGCATGCAGTGTGGCGGCGTGGCTCTGCCCTCTGTGTGTGTGTGTGTGTGTGTGTGTGTGTGTGTGTGTGTGTGTGTGTGTGTGTCTGTGCGGACCAGCAGCGCGGTGTAATCCTGTGGAAATGAAAGGTGCTGCCGCGCACTGGCCGGGAGATTACAGCGCCGCTCTGTCACGCTGCCAGGACAGACTACCCGGCTGAGCGAGTAGCCCTGTGTAACACACACACACACACACACACACACACCTCGCTGCTCCTCTTTGACTCTGCGTCTCCTCCTCGCCGGTTTCACTCCCCGGCCGTCCCTCCTTCTTCATCCACTCTTGTCCCTTTACAGCTCTCTTGTAGATTCAGCACAGCTTCATCCCCCTCACTCGTCTTCTCTCCCACACAACACTACAGTTTGTTATTTCCCTTCACCCTTACTCACACACACACACACACACTCACACACACACACTGGCCTGCTGAGGTCTCACTCGTCACGTCTGAGCCTGGGAGTCCACGTCACTCAACCCCTGCAGAGCCCTTCTGTCTGTACTGTTTGTCACTCAGCTCGATGAACAAACACAGACACACAAGTGATTTACTTTAACTGGGAGAAATAGTTATTCATTGTATTTATTCCAAAATTATTGATCGAATCTTTCTGTAATCCCAATCCTGACCACAGTCAATCAAGTCTGGCCAATCTTTACTCCAATAAGTAATAATAAGGACAGAAAATAAAGATGACACTACATATTTTCAATTAAAAAATGAATTGTATGATAAAGATAATTTCACAATCGTATAAGACAAAGAACAGCAGCAAATAGTCACACATGAATACAAATATTTGATATAATTGATATATAATTATTACAGTAATTGATGTTCAAATTAACGAGTGAGGAGTTCCACTGTAACGTTTTACACATGCAAAACAAAATCACCGGCAACTTATTTTGATGTTTGTTTGCACACGTGTGTAATTCTGTGCAGTTCTGCAGCTTTTATCACACAAAACGACACATAAAACCACAAGTGAGTGAGTTCATGTTGCCTTTTATCTCTCACTAACGTGTCAGTCTCACATTAAATCTTTGAATCATCAAGGTCAGGCTCAGCGTGAACCCATTGTACTTGATCAAATAAAGCAGTTCGAATGGTAATTGTCCCTTCCTGTTCCTCAGCTCTGTCTTTCATGGCCCTCTGCTGGAGTGTTTCAAACATGGGACTCACTTGCTTTTCCCAAGGGTGCTACTCAACATGCGAGTGTGCGTTTCTCGTCACGTTAAATTGTTCCTTCCTGCTGTGTTGCTTGACCTTGGCTAATTCACATCTTCATCTTCGTCTGTGACAGAAAAGCTAACTGCAGGTGCAGCTGTCGCGAAACAATGAGGGCTCCTGTGTGCATTTCTTTTTACCTTTTTTATTTTGATTTATTTTAGTGCTGAAGAGAGTTTTAGCACAACAGTTTTCATTCATTTTAATTACTTAAATCATTTGAAATTAATAATCTGGTTTAGCACAATAAAACTGCTTGACTGTGTGAACTGGTTTCCATCCTCTTGGGGTGTAAATTAGTTTTTAACGCCTGTGAGTCCAAAATGAAAGTCATTTTTAACCTGCGCTCACATCAGAGTGTAAAGGTCACGTGTCACTGACCCTCTCCCTCTCCTCCATCCTTCCCTCAGGGCTGGCTCTGTGAGCTGCTGCGTTGGAAGGAGGATCCTTCTCCAGAGAACCGGACGCTCTGGGAGAACCTCTCCATGATCCGCCGCTTCCTGAGCCTCGCCCAGGTCGAACGTGACGCCATCTACGAGCAGGAGAGCAGCGCCGGGCAGCAGCAGCACCACAACGAGCGCCCGTCGCACCTGATGCACATCTCCAACGACCAGCTACAGGTGAGCATGATGCCCGTGCCCCGACGGGGCCCCTCTAGGCAAGGCACTGAGCCACAGCAGCTCAGGCATCACGCCTGTGTGGAACATCAGTTTGAACACTAAATGTTTTTATGATGGAGGCACACTCACAGCATAGTGTGTGTGTGTGTGTGTGTGTGTGTGTGGGATTTCATTTCAGTTTCTAATGGCTCACTAATAGTTTAGTAGTTTACATGTTTATAATAGTATTAGTTTATGTTATGTATATATACATATATGTGTGGTCATATCTAAATACCACATTCAAAGAAAATGTAAATAAAAATGAGCCGCAAACTCGATATGTTGATCTATAGACAGTAAAAGGGCAACTATGTTGACAACCAATTAATCACTAAAGTCATTTTTCAAACAAAACGCCGAACATTCGTTCGTTCCAGCTTCTCAAACTTGAGGATTTGCTTCGTTCTCTGTCTAGTGGGATCCTAAACCTGAACTAATAAACTGTGCTTACCGCATTTGCAGATTTTCCTACTTTTTTCCTACTTTTTGTGGAGTTATGAAGCTAGGCCATAAACAAAAGAAGTACGAAACATTAATTCATTCATTCAACCATCAGTCATTTTCCACACATTTGTAATAAACAACACTCTGCAGCTTTTATGAACTGTTGTTATAATTACAAACACAGCAACACTTAAAAGTTCCCACTCTTCAGTGAAAGCCTTTTTCAAAGATATCATTAGCTTGAACTTATTTAAGAGCTGCTTTATAAAAGACATCTGGCGGATGAATAGAAAATAATGCACAGGCTCGGTTAACGGTCGAAATATCTTAATGAAGTACAGTAATACTTCTGTTAAAGTCTGAGCCACAGCTGAGTGGTTGATTAGTTATTTGGTTACTTGGAGACATGGCCAGTGTTTCACAAAGGCTGTTATTTACTGGATATAAATAAGGTAATAGGATTTCTTTTACAAATGAGTTTCAGCAGCAGATATGGACTGAGGGAGTTTTGTGCATACTTAGCATGCAAACAGAAATGGTTGTAGATTGATGAAATAGGATTATTTCTGATTTAATGGTGCAGTTTCACACTGTCGATAAGAGACTAGTGCTTAAACATTTTGTGCCGGTCCCTCACTAACATGATACATTAGCCAAATTAGCTCACATTTGCTCAACAACAACTATCATAGCTCAGTATATTGGTACAGTAAAATCACATCTTTGGGTGCGTTTGTGCAGCTGGCAAACAGAATCCTTGCAAAGTGCTGTTTTGCAAACTTCATTATGAAACACCTATTCTACAGTGTCTGACTCAGAAATGAAAATAAAAGAGCACCCATTTTGCGGGGTCAATAGGGACCACGAGTTGCCCACTCACTCCCTCTCCAACCACACAATGAGACATTTTACGAGTAATGTGTCATGTGTTTACACTAACGGGATTCTGACGGCAGAGTGAAAGCCATCGATAGCATTCTCACACTGCAGCAAATCAGCCAGACCATCGCTACGTGGATTGTGCACAGGGAGCTTGTTTATCACTGCCTGGCAATAGAGCCTGATAAGCAGCACAGGCTATAATAGAGAGGGCAGTTTCCCACTGTGTGTAAGGCTGATTGTGTCTTTTGAGTGCGTGTGTGTGTGTGTGTGTGTGTGTGTGTTGCCATTGCCTCTACCCCCACAATGAGAGACACAATCTCCCACTACCAAAAAAAGGAAAAAAATCGTATCTGCAGAACTGATTACATTCAATAAGATATTACATGGAAAATTCCTTCAGCCAAGTGCCTGTTCTATCCACAGCGGGCCCATTTTTCCTCACAACTCAATTGATTTTAATGAAAGGCCTTATTAAGGCGCCGATAAGTGTTCACTGATAACATCCCCGTCTCCTTTCTCTTCCCCCGTTTTTCCCACTGCAGGCTCAGCCGCCCCAGTCACAGCAGCAGCACCAGTCCTCCCTGTCCCTCCAGCACCCCTCCCAACCCATTTTGTCCCAGCAGCCCTTGCAGCAATTGCAGCTCAACCCCGGCCCCCGGCTGCCGCCCCGCCAGCCCTCCACCGCTTCTCCAGCCGAGACAGAAGACGAGGGCAGCCGCGGAGGGAGCGTCAAGTCCCGCACCGGCGGAGGGAAGATCTCCCTGGAGGCTCTGGGCATCCTGCAGAGCTTCATCCAGGACGTGGGCCTGTATCCCGACGAGGAGGCCATCCACACCCTGTCGGCCCAGCTGGACCTGCCCAAGCTCACCATCATCAAGTTCTTCCAGAACCAGCGTTTCTACGTCAATCACCCAGCCAAGGCTCTGAAGGAGCCCAATAACAACAACAACAACAACAACAACAACAGCACCGCCACCACCAACACCAACACCAGCAGCAGCAGCAGCTCGGCCTTCGAGGAGGAGCTGACGGACTTCAGGGAGAGCGGAGAGCTGCTGAAGGAGCTGGACGAGAGCACGCAGACCAACAGCACCATCTTCTCCATCAAGATTGAAGAGCAGCTGGCCCGAGGCGCCGAGGCCCAGTCAGAGTTAGAACACGAGGCCAAGGAGTAGGACGCCCAACCACCCACCCCCCCCCCCGCCCGCCCGCCCCCCTCTGAACACGTACTGAGAGTTTTCTCGTGCACACACACAGACTGAGGACTGTGCTAAATGGAACGCTCCGGCCGACACAGAACCACCACACCGCAAATAAAGAAGAGAAGTGTTTTTATCAGTGCAGCGCCTGGACTGTATGAGGAGTGTTTCTATATATCAGATGCAGACTGACAGGCTATGTGAAGTGAGTGTTCACACACTGGAGAGCCCATTTCAGACTCAAGTACTACTTTTTGGATTTTGTAAAACTTGTATTATTCACTGTAAAGACTGATGCATCATTTAAATAATCTGCACAAAAAATTATTCTAAGTATGTTGCCGTGGATATTTGCTGACTGCACTCTATGTCTGTTGTTTTACACTGACTTACTTTATCTTTTTGAGCTACTGATTCTATTTAAAAAGAAAAAAAAGTCCCCCCTGGAGTTTGCTAGGACTTTGATAGGTGTTTACGTATGTGATGTTTAACTGGATTTTTTTAAAAAATAGCAAATGAAATCAAGGACCAAGTGGTTGACAAGGCCTTAATTATGAGGTATCGAGTCTGGAGCCTGCTGGCAGATTAGTTATTCTTTTAAAAAGCGCATAATGTGATTATGGATCACTCCACACTCTGGAACGCGATCACCCAGCCCAGGTGAATCTCCGAGAATAGCTCAGTCTTTACATATTATTTGTTAGGGAGGAAATATAAATATATATATATAGACATTATATTGTAACTGTAAAAAAATACAGTCTTAAAGAAACTATGCCAACAAATGCCTTGTACTATACGGCACTGCCGATGTTAGATTATTTTGCAAAACCTTTGTCACTGTAACTTTCTGAATTGCCACACAGTTAGAAATGTGAATTACACCATGTTTATGTTGTCCGACATTATTTATTTGCAGTTCATGCAGTGTTTCTGATGTAATTACTTTTTTTAAAAGTTTATGTTGCGTAGAGCTTTTTTTAAAAATTCCACCAATCTTTTTTCTATTTATAAATGTAATTTCGATGGGCAGTAAAAACAAAAAGTGTCTTAAACGTTTTAAATGGAGAAATGTGCTTTAAAGGTTGCCTATAAAAAGTGCTGTATGTCAACCAACTCATGCTACAAGCTTCACAATTAATGTTGTATGCAATTTTTACTATCATGCAAATAAGCTTAGGTAAAATGACTAACCTATAGAACACCTTAGAAAGAAAAACATATGCAATCTGTGTGAAAATCGATGTCTGCGACGTGTCTTCCTTTGGTTAACAATCCAACTCAAAAAGCTATTCCTGTATAAATATTCTGTATAAAAGTGTTTCTTTTTTATGAGTTTATTTCAATGAGAACACCAGTTATTTTGTTACGACTGACTGTTTTATAAGTGTTTCTCCGTTCCTTTCTGCAGAAATGTTCTAACTAGAAGTGGTTATTGATTGTTAATTACACAATTAAACTGTTTGTATTGTACCACAGATTTCTTGGCATTAACTTGACCAGACTCTTTTGACACCAGAGTGGGATTTTTCTCCTCTGCAAACGAGAGATGAAACGATGTGAATTGTTTTTAAATCCACTGCTAAGAGATATCAGCTCCCAGTTACTGACTCATTCAGCTGCAGTCACTGAACACATTATTTGTAATAACTGTAAATATCACATCTTATGAATCATTGTTTATTATTGTAAATATATTTGAAGTTTGTGCAAGAGCTCACCGTAAGAAATTGAAATCAACGTTCTGTCGTGCCTCTTCCTCTCAAACCCACTGTACCTGGGCTCTTCTACTGCTGAGTGTATCTGAAGCACCTGTGAAATCTGAAATAAATAAATGTTAGGTGTCAACACCTGTAATAGCTAAACCCTCTGCAGGGAGTTAAGATACAAAACGGCAGAGCTGTCCTGACCTCGCTGTGAACCCCAGGTGAGGCCAGGTGTGTGCACCTTTAGGAGACTACCCTCACCTGTTGACACGCTGCGATATGTGCCAGCCAGTCTTGGCCGGCGTCCCCTTGATGTTCTGCTCTTTTTTTTTTTCATGAATAAAAAAGCCAGAGTGTAACATTGTGTGTGTTCAGAGGAAGAGAAAATCGTATAAAACAGTTGGTGCAGAAGTGTCAGATCCTCTCTGGATGGGGGAGGGAGGGGGGGGGGGGTTGTCATCATTTGGTCAGAGGTGGAAGTCAGAAGGTGCACCGTCACATGTCAAGAGGTAAAAGTAAAATAAAAAACCCACACATGACGAAGTAAAGAGGCACCATTAAGCTTCATTATTTCCTGATTTTGACATTACAAGCGACTTAGTCGCTGACAAACAGAGGTGAAGGCCCCAACAAACAACAGGAACTCCAGCATAATACTCCTCCTCATTATCACTGTTTTCTTAAGGATCAGCCATGTTTGCCTCAGCCTTACAAAAGGTTTTTCCACACAGATGGCTAATACTCCTCTATAACAGTGGTTGTTGATCTTGGAGGCGGTCACAAGAATATTTGTGAGATGATTTATGGGGGTGAAAAAGAGAAGTTTTTAATGCAATAATTAAGTAATAATCAAGGTTGGAAAACGGTATAAAAACTCGCACGCAGCTGTAAGGGGTCTTCAGCAGGGACGGCTTGGTTTTAGTGGCTCACAAGCTAAGAAGCGTCACAACCCGTGTTTCCTAACCAGAGAGCTAAATGCTGGAGTTTCATCACGGGTGGGTATCGTGGGTTATTGCTCTGAGAAGACTGGCAGAACGGTGTTTAAACTCCGTCTCCACGAGGCTGTTTGCTGGCTCTCCACAGCATCAAACACACTTCAAAGACTTTCCCCAGATGTCAAAATAGAAATCATAATTACGACAAGAATGGTGACTGATGAATCACTGACTCTGTTACCCGGGGCCTCTCATGCTGTTGCTTATTTTAAAAAATTAGCAGGCTACAACCAGACAAGTTTTTTCCAGAAAGCGTTCACAGATGATGCGGTACGCCACTTCTGGAGAAAAAAGGCCCGAGCAGATCCAGTGTCTTCCTGTGATATTTGTGGAGATTCTCGGCGACAGAGCAAATAAACAGTTTCCACATGAAGGCCCGCGTCGACACGCGTGGCTCACTGAGGCCTGGGTGGAGTTACTGAGGTCAAACCACCAAATGCACCAAATAAAGCTTCATTTTAACCCAGAGACATTCACAAGTATGTATTTTGAACATATTTACTGTCGGAGGAGGCACCCCACTGTAAGCAGACATAACAGCTTACTGCTGTAAGTCACATTTAAAGTGAAATAATACTTGAGGTCAAAACAGTAATAAAAGATAATTATAGGTAATTCTGATACAGTGAGAGCTTTGCCTCATATGTCAAAGTGAGTTGGAGGCTGTATTCACTGACACTGCTGTGCAAAAATATTTCTCCTCAAGCGGCAAAAGTCACTTAAATAATTCATCCAATTGTTCAGTGTCTTTTTGTCGTGATGTATTGCCCCAATAAAAATGAAAACACACACGATGAAGCTAATTTGAACTATTTTATGTAGTAAAATACATAAACATATGGTTTGTTTTTTTTAATCTTGACCAGTAACTAGTAACTAAAGTTGCCAAATAAATGTGAAGTCACGTGAAATGGAAATACTCAAGTACAAAATAAGTACTGTAAAGTGAATATTTCAAAGAAAACAGCACTGATGAAATACTCGAATGAAATACTTAACACTTAAATAGGTGCACGTTATTCTGATAATGTGCACTTTGTATTGCTAGGATGCACATCTGCAGGATGGACACATTTAAAGAATGTGTACACGCTCCACTGAACTCAAACCCCCAGAGTGCTCGTGAACATGCCAATCAACAGTGCACATTAACACTTCACAGACGACTTGAAGGAATTCTGGAGAAACAGGAGTTCGGGCTTTATAAATGCAGATTTCAAGTGAGCATCATATTTTCTGTGTGTGTGTTTGTTTGTGTGTGTGTGTGTGTGTGTGTGTGTGTGTTTCCCAGCCTGCGTCGAACATCACTTAACAACTCTGAGAAAGGTGGTCTGAAACTTGTAGCTCTGCCAGACTGTCAAGTGTCTCGCTGTCGGGTAAAGCAGGAACGGCTCGCAACTTGGCTCGGCCTCTCACATTATTCTGCTGTGTAATCCGTCACATGTGACACTTGAGCCAGCGTCAGTACTCATCAGCCTAACACACGGCATTCAACAATTAGTTCGAAAATGCTACAGAACGACCAGGATGTACGATTCTGCTTCTGGTAGCTGAGGAGGAACAGGTCAGACACTTTGTCCCAAAGTGTGACGAAGAGCACAGACTTTCCAAAAACCCCAAATGAGGACACATGGACTGATGATAGGTGATCAGTAACAGAAATATAATTCTATTCCTTTTTTTTCTGCCTGTGTATGCAGGGGTTTTTGTTTCTGTTTGTTCAAAAAGCTGGAAAATTCATTTCTTGTTCTGATTATTAACCAAATGATAATGATAATGATGATAATGATCTTTCTTGCACCCCCAGAGGTCTTTCCTGAGCTGTTACAGGTGGATCATCAGTGACCTCCAGTGAACTCTGGGAGGTAATGAGATATAAAATCTGTGCAAAAATCAGCTGAAACCGACCCGCTCGAGTTTATTTTTCAGTGAAAATGTGTAAAAATAGAAAAATAAAACAGTCATTGTTTTAATTGTTAGTGGACGTCATACTGATTCTTAGTAGTGAAATGCGAAAGTGTATGAAATTTGACAATTCCTTACTTCAGTGCCATCTAGCGGCTGTAACATCGATGCCACAGTTCGGACCAGGAGAAAAGGAATGACTCAGTTTTCACAGTCGTCGTTTTCAGTCCTCCGCGCTGAACTCTCTCCTGTTCATTTGCATCGCAGGACTCACCAGAATAAAATGGGGAGGGATCGGAAGTTGAGCAAATTATTTAGCTCTGTTCTCTGCCTAAATTTAGTCTTGTGATGCATTCACGTGTTCCTTGGAAGGCTCCTTTTCCTGAGTTGGGAAGTCACTTGTTGTGTGGAAACATGGATGCTACAAAGGTGTGTTCCACAGTACGTTCCCTAAAACCACTAAAACATTGTTTAACCTGACTTATCAGCGGGTTTAAGGCTGATGACTATAAGGAAAACAGAATTATATATATATCATATGTAATATAAGGAAATAGGAACTGTGAGCTGTTTTTACAATCCTGTTTTTCTGATTGTATTTAACTGTTTTTGTATCGCACTAAACCACTTCCTATTCTGATGTATATGGGGTAATGGGGTATCTGGATCTGCCATTAGTTTACACTGAGAGACCGTATATTGATTTTACTCTAGAAATCAATGTTTGTATATGAACGGTTGCACTTGCGGTATGCAGTTGTTTGCGGTGTGTCCTGCCTTCATGGCTGAAGTACCCTCTACTTGGCTAATCGCACACACCCTGTGGGACTGATTGCCGGACAGCTCATGATTCCTGATTGGCATCACCTGAGGAGGTGTTGGCTATATCTGCCCGGAATGATCTTTGTTCCTCTGCTCTACCCGATGAAGGTCTAGGAGCCGAAACACTGTGTTTTCAATAATGTGTATTGAAAGTAATGTGATACCCATAATCCTATGCAGGACCACAAGTGGTTCTGATCTCTCGGCGAACACAGACGCTGACACACCAGTGAGTGCACATGCTGCATTTAAAGGCCTGAAAGAGAATTACTGAGTGGCACCGTCGTTGTGTTTCTGCTACGTTTGGTTCCAGATTAATGGGGACGTTACACTCAGGTTGCTGCGGCACAACATCGGCAGGTCTGGCTCGTGCAGGAGAGTCCTCAGTGCCTTCCCATGAGCCCTTGGGACTGCGCAGTAAATCAAACAGGAAATGCAGCAGAAAGACTAATAAAGTTATTCTAAGGATAGCAATCTCCACGGAATCACCCCAACGTTAATCGGAAACTTCTCTCGCTCCCTCTCACTCTCCGTCTCCGTCTCTCTCTCTCTCTCTCTCTCTCTCTCTCGTCTACCGAGCTGCTTGGTAAAAGCCAAACATTTTCAGAAAAAAAAACAAAAAAAACACGGTTTCTCAACCTCCAAACGAGGAGGAGCAGAAACAGAAGGTTAGAGGTGTTGAAATTAATAACATTAATCAGCGAGTAGCTTTCTACCCTCCTCTCTTGCTCTTTGCCTTCTGGTTTTGAGGAGACAAGATTAAACATGAACCAACTCAGGGGGGATTGAAACCGTCCTTCTGATCACTCATTAATTCAGCAACATCCCTCTCACATGAATATGTATGCGGATTTGTGGGAAAAGTGGCACACGCCCTCGTCTTATTCTGATTATTAACACGTTCTAATTTTCAGTACGATGCCCGACACACTCAGTCAGGTGACAACTTTGGCCTCATCTCGCCAAAAGGTTTGCGGATATCAGCTGCAAAGGAAGGGCCCTCAGCCGGTTTTAAGCAGCCTCAGCTGTCGCGTATTAGTTTCCAGGTCTTGTATTTATGTTTGGGCCCGACTCCGCTGGCTGCCCTTTCATTCCGTCTCAGACATGACAGCTTTTGTTTGAAGTTTGGAGGCAGACACAACAACTGAGCCGTGGCTCCACAGCGCTCAGACCTTCCACCTCTGTTTACAGTGCAAGCATCTCAAGCATAATGTTGTGAAACGGACAGATGGATCTACTCAGCTTCCAAAGAATTCCGTTATCTTCAAAGTTTATGCCAAAGCCTCCAGTCCATTCACTCGGCTGTGTGTTTAGAGCCGTAGAAATAGATTTTCTAGTCAATATTGGCCTTTTGTAAGTGTGGTTTTTCTAAGAGCGCTGTAAAAAAAAATGCTCCAATAAATTCTACTGAGCAAAGATTTGTAACAGCGATGTTAGTTTGGGGATAGTAAAAGCAGGATCAGTCCAGAATGAGCTAAAATATTAATAAATGTTGGTTCTGTAGCCCCTTTGTCTCATGGTAAGGAATTATACAAAAACGCTTGTGCAGGCTGCAGTGAGAGGGAGAGACAAAATTATAGTGGAAATCAACTCATCTCTATTTATTGAGTCTGCGGCCTGTTGTTCATTTTCTAGGAATTTAGCTGAAGTGGCCTCTTGTTATTTTAAGTACTAATTGAACCCATTTTCCTTTTCCAAACCTGACTTACCACTTTCATTTTAAAGCAATAACTCATCGATGAACAACACCACTCAGCAGACGCCACTTGTCACAATGGTTCCACTTATGCATTGACCAAAACAGACTCAACAGTGAAAGTTGCATCACAGATTTTCAGGCCGTTGGCGCGTCAAAGTGCCTCACCACTTATCAGCCTCAATTGTGCATAATATATTCAGTTTAAGGCTATTTTCAAAAAAGCAACCGGTCCTCTGAGTTTTACACACTGAGGCCTTTCCAATCAAATTCCCAAACAAGAAGGAGAAGAATCCTATTCAGTCTTTGTCTCTGATATTCCTAAATGTCCTTAAACCATGTAGAACCTTTGCAATATTTGAACCTTATTGAACTTAATTCAGTGGATTTAAGTAAAGCGTGCTCGCATCTGTGTTAGTGTTTGTAGATGTGAGTTGTGATCTTCCAATCATGGGGATGCTGATCCAGGAGAAGTTGACACGTCCTGGTCGGCAATCTGCATGGGAGCTGAGGTGCGGATATTTCATTCAGGCACTTCTCTCCTCTGATCATAATTGCACAGCGACAGATGGGCAATGGTGGAGCATGCAAGTATACAGCGTGCATAGAAATGTGCTCATGGCTCTGAACAGAAACAGCTTTAAAGCAGTCAGGTGTGGGCTTCTCTGACACCTCGCTTGCCTGTGTAGCGCCTCCGGCCAGGCCAGGGTTGCATAAAAATGGTCATAAGTTCCGGGAAAAGATGCAAGTTTGAGATATGAATAGTTGTAAATCTTTCCTGTTACAGGTGAATGATGGAAATTGTGGCCGTTTTTTGAATCAGAGAGCTTCTCCACCAAGATAATGGAGCAGTTGCGGGGGCCTCGTGCCACCTTCCCCTCCTCGACAAGTAAGCATTAGGAGAAAAAAAAGGGAGAACGGAGAAGAAGCAGTTAAATTGCCTTAACAGCTGTGCAGGGTATGAATAACTCGTTAGCTGTGTGCATTTTAAGTCATCAAATCCCGAACCCCCCACCCCCCCACCTACCCCTCAATTGCAAAGGGGACAGGAGGGAGGTGCTAATTAAAGTGATAAAGAGAACAAATCTTATCAAATCTGGTGCTGGATTTTTTTTTTTGCCGTGGAGGTGTTGGTGTATGTGGAGAAAAAAAATCCAGGGTTACATCTGTATTCTCAAACACTCAGGGAAGGTGCTGCTTCACGTTTAATTAATTAAACAGTCTCTTTAACTGTATCTTGACAAATGTGATGCCAATTAGATAGTGAGGAGAAATTGTTTATAGCTAATTAATGGTTGATTTCAGGGAAAAAGAAGTTAAATCCTTTGGTACCATACCTTTTCCTAACTGTTACAATGCATAAATGAGCATCTACCTCCGACTCAGCTCACTGTTGCGTGAATGGATGGAAACGGGGTGAAGCACAAGGAGCAGAAGAATGAAGCCGGAGATTTTCATCTCTCTGGTACAGATACAGTCCACTTTTACACACTCATGTTGTGCAACAAGCGCTGGTCTAACCACCAGACCTTGATTTTAAATTCCTGTGGAGAGAGAACAATCTTATACACATCAAAACTGCCAGAATAAATCTTGGGGGACTGTGTACAGATAGATTGTCATGTGATCTATGCCTAAAAGCTGTCTCGGGTTTGATTATTTCTGTCAATATAACTTCAATAATTGGTTGGATCAAGCGAATATCGCTAATAACGAGACACTGTGACAGCTTGAAGGGCATATTAAGTTGAAAAAAGCCTCTGCTTTTGCTGCAGCGCCCCGTGTGGCCGGTGAGGACGTGGCAACACAAGAGTACTGAGGTGTCAGTCAGATCAAATCTCTTCACGGTGACACTGGTGACATAAATACACGGTGATGACAGGACCTGATGTTCAGCCGTGGTTGGTTCAGGTCGTGTATGAGGCAGCGGAAAAATTCTATCTTCTCCGCCTGCGTCCATGAGCGCGCAGCAGCAGCAGCAGCAGCAGCAGCGTGGCTGCAGCTGAGAGGTGAATGGTGAGATTGTAGCTCTGAGGCAAAGTACTGTGCCGTCCTGGGTTCATGTATCATTAGTTCACTCATTTGTTCCAGTTAATCTGGAAAATCCGTTTTGTGTGGACAGAAAAAAAAGGACCATGAGTGTGTGTTTTCCTGTTTTCACTCAAAGTGTGTAATCTAATAAACACAATCGAAATTTAAAAAGTCTCCTTCGGTAAACATAGTTTTTTGTGCTTGTTTTTTGATCTTCGCATTTGTTCAACAAAAGAGAAAAAGCTAAAAGGGTGTAGTGTGCTTGTAAAGCCATCATTTCTTGTGACCTTTAAGGTCACAGGTCGACAGATTTAATGCTCTGACCTGTGACACGAATTCTAGAAAATTCTTGAACGAAGCCGACTGATACCAGAGATAAGTTGAAATATTGGAACAGGTTGGCAGGTTTCTTTAAAAATGTTTTTACGACTTTGCATGAGCTGGAACTGGAGCTGAAGTTTTGCAGAGTGTTACCAGGCTAAGTTGTTGCAGTTGTGACAGCTCTACTCCACTTCTACATCCATCCATCCATCCATCCATCCATCCATTGTTCTGCTTATCCAGGGCTGGGTCACAGTGGCAGCAGGGTAACCAGGCGCTCCCGGGCCCGATGAGATACCCCGGGGTCTCCACCCAGTTGGGCGTGCCTGGAAGATCAGAGGCATCGTCCGTAATTTAGTTTACATGCAATTTCATGCTTTATGTAACAGTGAACAAGCAGATTGTTTCTCGTTCTACATTCACGGTGACTCAGATATTGTAGTTGCTAGTAGATTTTTCTGTTCTCAGTTTATCTTCTAATTGGATCAAACGGCTGAGGACCTGCAGCGGTGAGATGGTGGGTGGGGTCAACCTTAGAAACACAGACTTGCAACACAGCAGCCTGAAGAAGGCTGCAGGCTATAAAAACATAAAAGTAGAAGTAGTGAAGTGGTCAGATTCAGTTTTCTTCAACATTTGGGCACTTGTTTGGATTTTCAAAGACCTGTTTGTTTCTTAAATTGACTGATTTCTCATAGAATTTTAACTTTCTTAAGCATGAAGCTGTTTCCAGCCACAACATCAAAGCTGGCACATTTGTACCACACCATCAATTTGCTTTAGCAACCTGGAGCAAGCACCCATATCTGTTGTGTGTCATGAGTCACTCATGAGACTAACCTAATACTAAAACAGGCTTGACCTCTGCGTGTACGCCAATTTTCACAGCATTCAGATCCCAAAACACAACTGCAGTGAAGTCATAAAAATGCCTTTTGTTCCTCAACACTTCCTCCCATTGAAAGCACTTGTGAATTATCACTTTCTCAGGGAATACAGACTGCCGTCATCTTTCAATTACTGTATGCCAAAGTGAATCAGTTAAAATAGTAACATGACACACTGTTGCCGTCTCTTTGGCGCCCACGACAGAGCAACTTTTCTGTGTTGGGTTGATAGGAACATTTCCTAATGTGTCGTGTCGCCGGTTGATTTAAGTTGAGTAGGAGAGCTGTGGTTGAACACAGTCTGCGACTACGCTCATGATGAAAGTACAAGCTGAAAAGGGCTCTCATGGTCAACAGGAATATCATTCAGATACGAAGTCCTATGTGTGTTTAATTTATGGGCGTTGGGTGCTTAATTGTGTTGAGAGAGACCTTCCAGACTAAATCTATTCTGCATATAATCAGAAATTTACAACTTTTCCATCTCTGGCGCCGTCCACAGAAGAAGAAGTGTCTGAGCATAGTGGAGAATGAGGACGAGGAAAGTGTGCGTGAATTTTAATTGTGCTCGCAGCAACACAGCCGGCAACGGCGGTGACATACACCAGCGTTCCCTAAGGTATAAAAATTTAAAATCAACTGAGTAAAAAAGAAAGTTGCCTTAAATGGGGTGGAGGGGGTGGGAGGGGAGGTTTTGCAATGGCATATCCAAATGAAGAGAGAGAGACGGAGGGACTCAATTCCCCAAAGATGGTTTATTATTCCATGCTAAAACGAAGCAGGAGCAAGGAGTGGTAGTCAGCGATGCGTCAGAGTTGCTCTTTGAAGACATTAAAAAGCTGAACGCACAACAAAGACCAGATGTTCCAACATGCCTTATTTATGCACCCATCAGCCTGCTTCCCATGTCCACAAAACACCAGCATATTTCTACCTTTTAAACTCGCGCACAGCACACCCTGAAAGAGAGCACGCTGCTTTTTCTGTGCTTTCACTCTGTCTGTCGTCTGGAATTGCGGGACAATCAGCGAACATTCCCGGTTTGGCGGCAATCATCTCCAGTTGAAGTCTAACGAGATGGAAACCGATACAGAGTTCTTCTCTTTGCGCGAGACGATAGATGCTCCAACTTACACTCCGCACCGTATTGACAGACTTGCTCGAGTGTGTATCCTGCGTCTCTGAAAGGCTTTGCACTCCTTGGTATTTTGCACAAAATCATGTCCTGACCCAAATACATGCACACCACCGTTCAAGTGCGAGCATCCCTCAACACGTGCATTGATGTTTAGCACATGCCCGAGTGTGCTAGACACGCAGCATATAGCAAACACGCTGCACATGATCTCCTCTGTGTAAAATCATCAACAGTATTTCGCCGGGATTTTACTCCGAAATGCCACAGACAGGAGGAAGAGATCCTTAAACAAAAATCTGTTCAGTTCAATTAAAAAACAGGGAGCTATCTGCTCCAGTGTGGGAGGGGGAATCGAGGAAACAAAGAGTGCTAAATTGATGGCACCACAATAAAAACTATTAGCTGGGGAGTCGACAGATGCTGATGTGCCGGTCTCCTTTCCAGGGATTATTATTTATTTACACTTCTCAATCACAGCCTCCCAGATGCCAGCCCGGACTCTGGCGTGGCACGCACACCCAGAGGGAGGGGAGGGTAGGGGAGGGGTGGGGTGGGGGCGGAGGAGAGGGGAGGAGGAGGAGGAGGAGGAGGAGGAGGAGGAGGAGGAGGGGACTGTGGGTAATAGAGTAGGCTGGTGGAGGGATGGCGGTGTGTTCTCCCTTTGAGAAGGGTCACAGGGTGAAACGCTGCTTTGACGAAAATGTCTGGGAAGAGCTTTCGTCGCGTGCCAGCCACAAATCGACCACTAAAATACACCTGATGTGGGTGTGTTTGTTTTTTTGTTTTTTTTTCTTCTTCCTCTCCATCCTTCGGAAGATTCCTAATCGCCAGTGTACTAATAGGCCTGCGCGCATCTGTCACTTACAAGCAAATTGCTTCATTTAAAGAAAAAAAAAAAAAAAAACTGCACGCAGAATGTATCCAATCTTGCAAAAGATTGGTTATACAAAAGCAGGGGAATGTGGACTCTGAGGTCATTGTGACTTAATTTGATTTTGTTCAGCATCTGAAGACAACACGTATTAAGCTGTCTAATGATTGAGCTCTGATAAGACGGCAGCCATTCATAGAAACACTGCTCGGAGACACTCAGTCAGCTTATATCCATTTCTTTTCTCTCCGCAGTTCATCCCCTCCTCTGCCTGCTTCCCTCCCCGCTCTCTTCCCCAAAGCAGCAGTTG